>NW_023270305.1:16939561-17012226 GCF_011800145.1 Mirounga leonina | reverse complement strand
AAAATAGAGGTACATTTTTAAGCTGCCTACATTTACAAAGTCCTGTTCTCATTTTGTTGTTTAGAAATACCCAGTCACTGGTTCTTACAGCAGGCCTGTGAGCTTAGGGGCAGGGGACCAACGGTCTGAGAGCCTGTTGTACTGTGGCCATTGATCCTAAAAGTGCACCCATGGACCTGGCTTTGAGTCCTAGTTCTGGGACCTAAACTCTGATCCTCAGCTTCCTTGTCTGTGAAATGGGAAAAGTGAATCTCTCATATGTAGTTGGTGGGAGCTGTGTGTTCCGTGAGATGACGTGTTAGAGCTCTAGTGTAATGGCAGGCAGAGAGCAGACGTTCGGATGATGGGTCTTTGTGTTTTAGTTTCAGGGGTAGAATTTAGTGGTTCATCAGTTGCATGTGCCCCTTACATCAAGTGTCCAGCTGTTTATCAATTGCATGTGCCCACTGCCCATTACATGAATTGTCCTCCTTCATGCCCATCACCCAATTATCCCTTCCTCTTATCCCCCTCCCCTCCAGCAACCCTCATTCTGTTTCCTAAGATTAAGAGTCTCTTATGGTTTATCTCCCTCTCCGGTTTCATCTTCTTTCATTTTTTCCTCTCTTTCCCTATGATCCTCTGCCCTGTTTCTTAAATTCCACATATAAGTGAAATCAGATGGTATTTGTCTTTCTCTGATTGACTTATTTAGCTTAGCATTAATACCCTCCAGTTCAATCCATGTCATTGCAAATGGCAAGATTTCATTCTTTTTGATGGCTGAGAAATATTCCATTGCATATATATACCACATTTGCTTTATCTATTCATCTGTCGATGGATATCTGGGCTCTTTCCACAGTTTGGCTATTGTGGACATTGCTGCTATAAACACGGGGGTGTACGTGCCCCTTTGGTTCACTATGTTTGTATCCTTTGGATAAATACCTAGTAGTACAATTGCTGGGTCATAGGGTAGCTTTCTTTTTAACTTTTTGAGGAACCTCCAGACTGTTTTCCAGAGTGGCTGCACCAGCTTGCATTCCCACCAACAGTGTAGGAGGGTTCCCCTTTCTCCGCATCCTCACCAACATCTCTCGTTTCCTGACTTGTTAATAGCCATTCTGACTGGTGTGAGGTGGCCTCTCATTGTGGCAGAAGACATGAACAGACATTTCCCAAAGAAGACATACAAATGGCCAACAGACACATGAAACAAATGCTCAACATCACTCAGCATCAGGGAAATACAAAATGGTGGGTCTTTAAGTTCTCATTAAGTTCTTTACATTCTCCCCCGAAGGCCACGCAAGCAGTACGGTCGACCGCAAGGGGGCGACAGGAGCTGGTGAGTAGAAGTGTCAGGAGTCACAGAGGGCTGCCCCACGAGGAGCCAGGCTGCCTGCACTTGGCAGTGCCCTCAGTCACTGGGACCAGCTGCCTTAAACATTCACGCCACATTTGAATACCTTAGTCCACAGTGTGGTATTTTTTTCCTGCCAACTTTTTAACACTCTGATGAATTATGTGCCTACTTAACCTAAATTCTGCCAACTCCTCAAAAAGCGCAATCTTCTGAGATAGAAGGTGTTATTCTGAGAAATAACGTTACTCTCGCCTTGAAATCTGTGGATTTTTTTTTAAAGATTTTATTTATTTATTTGAGAGAGAGAATGAGAGAGAGAGAGAGAGAGCATGAGAGGGGGAGGGTCAGAGGGAGAAGCAGACTCCCTGCCGAGCAGAGAGCCCGATGCAGGACTAGATCCCGGGACTCCAGGATCATGACTGAGCTGAAGGCAGTCGCTTAACCAACTGAGCCACCCAGGCGCCCGAAATCTGTGGATTTGAAGGTGGCTCCTGCCTACTCCCAACATGGGAAATCGGCGAAGTGTTTAAAAACTGTCACAAGGGGCGCCTGGGTGGCTCAGTCGTTAAGCGTCTGCCTTCGGCTCAGGTCATGATCCCAGGGTCCTGGGATCGAGCCCCACGGGGTGGCTCTCTGCTCAGCGGGAAACCGGCTTCTCCCTCTCCCACCCCCCCTGCTTGTGTTCCCTCTCTCGCTGTGTCTCTCTCTGTCAAATAAATAAATAAAATCTTTAAAAATAAATAAATAAGAACTGTCACAAGACACTAAGGCTCCAGCGGGGCAGTCAACAGGAGGGCGTGTTCACAGAGGGAAGGTCTGTCCCAACAGAATTACACCAAAGTATTTTTTTCAGGATGAATTTCTTATCTCTGCCTTCCTTTGGAATAAGTTATTTTGCTTTCTATGGAAAATAAAATAATTAAATTAAAAAGGAAGGACGGTGGTCTGAGGCAGGTGCTAATGTCCCCCTTTCACATGTGGGAACAGAGGTTCGGGATCGCACAGCTCCTAAGAGTGGGTTCATCTTCAGACTAAGTGGAAGATTAAGAAACGCATGTGAAGCGCTTAGCACAACAGCTATCAATGGTAAGGAGGCGGGGAAGATGCGGGGAAGAGCGGGGACAACACCCTCTGGCCACAGCTGCCTCTGGTCTCACCGCCTTCAAGAAAGGGGCCACTGTGACATTTCCCCTTCCTCGTCCCTGGGTCCCTTTTTGCCGTCCAGCCCACAGCCCTGGAATTACTGACCCTTTCACCTCAGCAGGGTGTTCTGCCACCACCCAGGCACTTTCATTTCGGGGTGGCATTGACAAACAGATGGGCGCTCCTCTTTCCACGGAAATATACAGTGGTGAGTGCTCGTGTTACCCAGGGCGCCCCCTGCTGACCCCTCATCAAACAAGATTCGTGAAGAGCACCTTCGTGTTTTCAAGCTAACAGACTCCAGACTGCAGACAGCATTTCTTCTTCCCTTGCATATGGACATCTCTTTCCCTCCACCAGGCACTCAGGGTAATCCCCCCCAATGACCACTGTTCACAGGAGACAGTTCGGTGACCAGAGAAGAGAGAGCTAAGAGAGGCATTCTTCAGTTTATCAAGAGATGAGCACTGGCATCTCTCTCTCTCTCTTTTTTTTTAAATAGACTCTAGGGGCACCTGGGTGGCTCAGTCATTGAGCGTCTGCCTTCGGCTCAGGTCATGATCCCAGGGTCCTGGGATCGAGTCCCGCATCGGGCTCCGTGCTCAGCGGAAAGCCTGCTTCTCCCTCTCTCACTCCCCCTGTTTGTGTTCCCTCTCTCGCTATGTCTCTCTCTGTCAAATGGATAAATAAAATCTTTAAAACAATAAAAATAAATAAAATAGACTCTAAGTTTGCAATTTTAGGTTTGCAGCAGAATTGAGCCAAAAGTACAGAGTTCCTATATATCCCTACCTGCACTCACAAATGACTTCCCCCATATTAACAGCCCCTCCAGAGTGGTACGTTGGTTAAAATCAATGAGGCTATTTGAGGCACCAAAATCATGCAGGGTCCATAGTTGATATTAGGGTTCACTCCTGGTGTTGGATATTCTGTGGGTTTGGACAACTGTGTAATGACATATTTCCAGCATGATGGTATCACACGGTATATTTTCCCTGCCCTAAAGATCTGTGCTCTGCCTATTCATCCTCCCCTCCCCTCCAGTCCCTGACACCACTGATCTTTTTTCTGTCTCTATAGTTCTGCCTTTTCCAGAATATCATGCAGTTGGAATCATACAGCATATAGACTTTTCAGACTGGCTTCTTCCACTTAGTAATATGCATTTAAATTTCCTTCATGTCTTTTCATGGTTTGATAGCTCATTTCTTTTTTGTTTAAGATTTTGTTTATTTATTTGAGAGAGAGTAAGCAAGCACGTGTCCGGGGGAGGCACAAAGGGAGAAGGAGAAGCAGGCTCCCCGCTGAGCAGGGAGCCCCATGTGGGGATCAATCCCAGGACGCCAGGATCATGACCTGAGCTGAAGGCAGTCGCTTAACCGACTGAGCCACCCAGGCGCCCCCACTAGCTCATTTCTTTTTAGCACTGAAAAATATTCCATTGTCTGGATGTACCACAGTTTACTGATTCATTCACCCACTGGAGGACATCATTTTGGCAATTATGGATAAAGCTGCTACACACATCCTGTAATAGGAAAAACTCAGCTCTTCTCTCTCTTCCCTCCCCTGCACTGTATCTTTATATTGTATGGCTCTTTTACCTTCACAGAGAACACTTCACTTCTGACACTTCAGGTCACCAAATGTGTGGAGGTTTTTCCCCACATGAAGCCATCATCCATGACACCAGGCGCGTGTCCTACAATTTAACTCATTTCTAAACTATCTACCTGGTGATAGTGTCCAATCCCACAGGCTAAGGGCTCAGTCCCACAAGACTGTTTCCATCCTACTTCAAATGCCAATCACAAATAGTAGGTCCCCAGGTTACTCACAACTTCTGTCCACTTTGGCTACACATCAGAGATTTGCATGATTCCCTCCTCAGGTGTGATTAATTTGCTAGAGTGGCTACGGAACCCAAGGAAACACTTAATATTTACCAGTTTATCAGAAGATATGTTAAAGGATACAGATGAAGAGACATGTAGGGTGAGGTCTGGGAGCATCCCAAGCACAGGAGCTTCTGTCCCTGGGGAGCTGGGGTGTGTCACCCTCCCAGTGTGGATGTGTTCACTCATCTTGAAGTTCCTCAAGCCCGAAAACATATTGGGATTTTATGTAGGCATGATGGATCAGAAACTCCATTTTCAGCCCTTCTCCCTTCTCAAAAGAATGGGGGGCAGGGCTGCAAATTCCAAGCTTGTAATCTTGGCTTGGTCTTTCTGTGACCTGCCCTCCCCAGGAGCCATCCAGGAACCTCATTAGAACAAAAACACTCCTATCATCCAGGAATTTCCCAGGTTTTCAGAAGCCCTGCATCAGGAACTGGGATCAAAGACCAAATGTTAGATTAAACAAAAGATGCTCCTCATGCCCTTATCATCCAGAGAATGTCAAGGATTTCAGGAGTTCTATGTCAGAAATGCAGGGGGTGGGAGGTAGAGACCAATATATTTTTTCTGTTATCTCACGCATCCATGTGCAGGTTTTTCTGTGGCCATAAGTTTTCTAGGCACCTCATTTTTAAGAAGGCTTAAAGCAGAAGGAGGTAAAGGGTTTTTCATATATTGTGGGTGAATTGGAGGTGATTTCATAACTTGTGATACCTCTTCTTGAAACCCTGAGACCAGAATCACTTTTTACAACCAGCAATGGAAAGATGGCATAGGATTTTCTCCTCTAAAGGCTTTCCCTGAACCTCCTGCCTGCTACCTTCAGCTCCAGAAACCTCCAGCTCTTTTTCAGCAGGATCATAGCTTCTGGAAGCTCTCATGAGCCCATGAACTTACAACATTCTGTCTTCCACATCAGATTGTGAGGACTTGGGCACAGGGGACTGTGCCTTATTCATCTTTGTGTCCTCAGATCCTAGCGATTATTCAAAAAATATTTCACAGAAACATACAGAAATGGGGGGAATTTGGTCTTTCTTCTACTCTAGAAGGTAAATCCAAATTTCCATCTGTATCTATAGCTGAATCAGTTTGTGGTTTTATTAACTCTTTTGCCCCATTATTCAAAGGGCTTGTAAAACAAACAAACAAACAAACTAGGCAGAAGGCGGTATTGTTTTTCCACTGGGATGCAAATTCCAAAGTCACAGAGCATGTCTCCAAGCCAGGAATAGAACCAGGGTCTTCTATCTCAAACCAGTCTCCTCTCTCATCAGCTTGAGCCCAATCTTTCTAGAGCAGTCACTCTTTAGACAAAGAGTGAAGTTGTTATTGACACCGGAGAGGGACAAACATTAGCCAACAGCATCATTATTCTACAACATGCCAGCCACTACTGCAGGTTAATTACAGCTGAAAAGATCAAGGACTGGCCAGCCTCACCGCACATGGGGAAGAGGGAAGAAGCGCTTCATGCCTGCTGCCCAGCCTGGTCCATTCCCTTTCTTAGAGTTCAGCCAAGGGATCAGAAAGCTGGGTGCCATACCTAAATTACCTGGTTTAATCCTCACAGCAGGTGAGATGCTGCTATTGTCCTGTTTTACAGATAAAAAAATCCATGGATCCAGTGTGTTGACTTGCCCAAGATCATCCAACTTGTAAGTAACAGAAACCAGATTTTACCCCAGATCTAACAAATTCCAACCCATGTATGTTACTGTCCTGTGGCTGCAATAACAAAGTACCACAAACTGGGTGGCTTAAACAATAGAAATATATCCTTCTGCAGTTCTGGAAGGTGTAAGTCCGAAATCAAAGTGTCAGCAGGGCCATTTCCCTCTGAGGCTCTAAGGAAGAATCCTTGCTTGCCTCTTCTAGCTTCTGGTGGTTGCCAGTAAACCTTAGTGCTCTTTGGTTTACTGATACATCGCTCCAACCTCTGCCTCCATCTTCATTTGGCCTCCCCTGCTTCTGTATCTCTGTGCCCAAATGTCCCTCTTCTTATAAGGACACCAGCATATTGGATTTAGAGACCACCCTCATCCTGTATGATCTCATCTTGACTTGATTATATCTGCAAAGACTCTCTTTCTAAATAAGGTCACATTCACAGGTTCCAGAAGCTAAGATTTGAACATATCTTTTGGGGGGATACAAATCAACCATAGCACCACGTTTCCCCCATTATATCAGCTACCTTATATGAAAGATGACTAAAATGGCAAATGCTTCACTCTCAGGCATTATTTGCTCTCAGTTCTACCTGAAGACTTCATAGTATGGTGGCAAGAAACAAGACTGGTTCTTGAGCTGTGGGTTGGGATTACAACTCTACCCTACCCTGGGCCTCGGCTTCCCCAGATATAGAAGATGGAAGTTAGACTAGATAAGTAGTAAGGTCTCATTGGAGTGTGATGTGATGGACTGCAAAGACAATAATGACAAAATCTTACATAGCACTTCTTTCTATCTAAATTATAGCTACTTTAACCCCATTTAATAAATATTGTCTTAGCATCTCTATGTACCCATCTCTAATTATATTTTCTACAACTAGAAATGTTCCTTTGAGTAGTGATTGTGCCTAGAACCTAGTGTGGGCCCAGGAAATGCTTGTTAAATAAACAGTGTGATAGAGTGGTAGGAATACAGGAGCGAGAGAATGAGAATTTTGAATTATGTGGACATGCTCACCAAGTGCTATATAGGTTTATGCCTTGTTTCCCCAAAAGGAGATTAAGCTTCTGGTGGGGAGAGTCTTCCTCTGTTCTTTGCAATGCTGGGGTCAGGGCTAGTGACTGCAGAGATACAATACGTAGTTTAATTCCTGCCTCCTTATTCATTTTTACATAAACACACACACGTGATCACATCATGCTCGTTGGTTGTTTGTTGTGGTCTCCTTTCCCCTCTACCCTCTTCAGTCCCCACTACTACTCCAAATCCTTCCAGAGGAACTATATTAACAACATGGTATGTTTCTTTCTATACATGTAGACTCATATACAGGCACATGGACATAAGTACTCATGTACAGAAATGGGGAGGTTGTTTGTCATTGTTTTATATGATAAGATCATATTTTATTTTATTTTTAATTTTTTTTAAGATTTTATTTATTTATTTGAGAGAGAGAATGAGAGACAGAGAGCACGAGAGGGAAGAGGGTTAGAGGGAGAAGCAGACTCTCCACTGAGCAGGGAGCCCGATGCGGGACTCGATCCCCGGACTCCGGGATCATAACCTGAGCCGAAGGCAGTCGCTTAACCAACTGAGCCACCCAGGCGCCCAAGATCATATTTTAGATACTTGAAACGCTAAAGTACTTTGCTGGTCGAAATCCACCCAAGTGCACTGGTGTCATTCTAAGTCCATGGGATGTACATAGTTCCATGGCATAGATGTACTGCAATTTATTTAGCCAGTCCATGACAGATGGACAGTATTTGATTTTCTGATCTCTTGCTCTTGAGAAAGAGAGTTGCTGAGAATTCTCTGATCTTACTGCCAAATTATATTGTCCTCATTTACCATCTTCCTCCTCCCACCCCCCAGTTGTCCACATGAGCTGGCCGGTACTCGGAGTTCTGTCTTCTCCCATTGAATCTGAATCCACATAGTTCTATTACATCTTAATGGGATCTGAGGCTTTTAAAAATGGAATCCAGACATTCTGGACTGTTTTCAAAAGAGATGACTTTTTACTTAATGGCATCAACCCCACTAATCCTGTCTGAAATGTAATCAACCCATCAGGCAAGAGAAGAAAATACTATTTCTTGAGGGAAATGGAATGAGCTGTCTACAATCAAACACACCTCCTGTTGATCAGGTGCCCTGAAAGAAGAGAGGGGCAGCAGAACCTGGGAGCTGGCCTTCTGAGCTGAAGCCACTCTGGCTGGGGGTCCTTCCCCAAGCCTCCAATCTTCAGCTGCCATCAAGAGAATAACAACTGGGGTGCCTGGGTGGCTCAGTCGGTTAAGCGTCTGCCTTCAGCTCAGGTCATGATCCCAGGATCCTGGGATTGAACCTTGCATCGGGCTCCCTGCTCAGTGAGGAGTCTGCTTCTCCCTCTCCCACCCCCCTGCTTGTGTTCCCTCTCTCGCTGTCTCTCTCTCTGTCAAATAAAGTCTTAAAAAAAAGAGAGAAAAGGAATGTGTATAGAAGCTTTACTCATATATATTTATAACACTTAAAACCTGGAAACAACCCAATGTTTATCAGTAGAATGGATAAATATTGGGGGACATATTTATACAATGAAATATTACACCATAATAAAAAAGAACCAACTACTGTTTACATGCAACATGGGTGAATCTCAGGTATTATTGAGCGTGGGGGAAGAAACAGACTCCAAATACAAGCTTCCATTTATGCTAAGTTTAAAAATAGGTAAAACTTATCTGGAGTGGTAGAGGTTAGAATGGTGGTTGCCCTTGGGGAGTATTGGCTGAGAATGGGCACAAAGGAATCTGCTGGGATGCTGGAAATGTTCTTGAGTTGGGTAGTAATTACACAGGTTTATTCATATGCAAAAATTCAGCAAGATTTGTGAATTTCACTGTATGTATGTTGTAACTTTGTTAACCCCTTCCCCTTCTCCTTCCTCTTTTCTTCTTCTCATTTAGTTTAAATAATAGAAATTTATTTTCTCACAGTTCTGGAGGCTAGGAGTCCAAGATCAAGGTGTCATCAGGATTGGTTTCTGATGAATGCTCTCTTCCTGGTTTGTAGATGGTTGGTTGCATTTTCCCCAAGTCCTCACATGGCCTTTCCTCTGTGTGTGTGTGGTGTCTCTTCCTCTTCTTATAAGAACACCAGTCCTATTGAAGTAGGCTCTCCCCTTATGACTTCATTTAACTTTAATTAACTTCTCCCCACTTTTGCGTTTTGTTTTTTTTTTCTATGCTCATTCTTATGCGTGCCTTTTTGGGACTAGTGTGCTTGTTTCTTTTGGGTCTGCAGTACACAAGAATGTAACTGCTGGGTGATGGAGTAGGAATATAGTTAGCTCTTATAGTACCTCCTGATGAATGTCTAAGTAGTTGTACCAACATGTACTCCCACTGCTGATTTATGAGAGTTCCAGTTGTTTCACATTCTCTCCAAAACTTGGTATTATCAGTCTTGCTAAGCTTAGCCATTCTGGTGGGTATGTAGTGATACGTTGTTATAGTATAAATTTGTGTTTCCTCTTTGTAGCATTGAATATTAGCATGTATGGCTTGAAAGAACCTGAAAGACCATCTACTCCAATCCCGCCCTTCAGAAGACAAATAATAAACAAAATGGACCCAAAGAGGTGTGACTTGCCTAGTATCCCATAGTTAGTTGGCATTATAACTCAGTCTAGAAGCTTAGAAGAGCTCATCTGGCCCAGAGATTATCTCTATGGAGTGCTACTTCACCCTCTCATTGGCCCACCCCTTATCCAAGACAACCGGCCATCTGTGTACTCTCTGTGTACAGTTTGCTCACCCATTTCTGGCCTTTGACCCCAAAGATATCTAGCTTCCTGGTCTTTCCATTTATTAGCTGTGAAATTTTGTCCAACTCACTGTGATGGATAATTTTGTATCAACTTGGGGAGGCTATGATGTCCAGTTGTCTGGTCAACACCATTCTAGATGTTGTTTTAAGGCATATTTTTAGATGTGATTAAAATTTACAGTCAGTACACTTTGATTAAAGCAGATCGTACTCCATAATGCAGATGGGCATCATCCCATCAGTTGATGGCCTTATGAGCAAAGACTGAGGTTTCCAGGAGAAATTTTTCTCAGGACTGCAGCATAGAAACCTTGACTGAGTTTCTAGCCTACTGCCATGCTGAATTCAGACTCAAGACTGCAACATCACTTTTACCCCAATTTCCAACCTGCTGGCCTGCCATTAAGGACTTCGGATTTGCTAGTTTCCACAATCACATAAGCCAATTCCTTAAAATATTTTTTCTCTTAAAATCTCTCTATATAGAGTTTGCTTATCTATAAAATAGGATATAATGAAACCAATCTTGTAAAGTTGTTGGAAAGATCAGATACAATGCATAAAAATTCCTAATGCAGGGGTGCCTGGGTGGTTCATTTGGTTAAGTATCTGATTGTTGATCTCAGTTCAAGTCTCTATCTCAGGGTTGTGAGTTCAAGCCCCACTTGGGGCTCCACACTGGGCGTGGAGCCTTCTTAAAAAAAATTCCTAACACAGATAGTTAATGGTTAATAAATGACTATTTAAAACATAAACCACCTAATTTATGCTAAGTAGGTTGAAAAAGTGGTACATACCCAGGCTGAAGAAAAATTTAGTAGAACCAAAGGATATAAAATAAAAAATAGTCTCTCTCAGCCCAGAGAAAATTACTCTCAATGGTTGCTCGTATTTCTTCTAGAAATTTTCTATGCAAAAACCTGCACGAATGTAAGAATGCTGTACCAACAGCCTCAGTTTTAGTTAAAAATATGTAACATATATAAAATATGTAACACATACAAGACTGTCTCCAGATGGTCCAGACTCTGAGCGGTGTCCTGACCAAAAAAAAAAAAAAAAAAAAAAAACCTCAACTAAAAGTTAAAAATAAACTCAAGCTCATAATTGCATTATTCAACCAGATGAAAGATTTGTCTTAAAAATCTTACTTTTCTCTCCCATCCACTTGGCTCACATACCTGCTATTCTGCATTTTGTTTTTCAAAATTCCCTAGAAAAACTCCCTCAGCATGAGGCCTGGTTTCTTTTCCTTTTCTCTTGATCCTTCTCTCACATAAGAAAAGCTGTATCATCTAAGTTAATTCTCATGCAAACCCTACCAGATGGGTGTTGTCCTCATCCACATTTTATGGATGAGAAAACTAAAGTTCAAACAAGCTAAGAAGCTGTGTTTAGGCACTTGCAATTTAAATAGCTAGCTTATTCCAGAGGCCAGGGTCAAATGCTAATAGGTTTTGTCCAGTCCCCCTTCCCCTCTGTTGACTTTTGGGACCGTCTCAAAAAGACATCCAATGTCTAATGATGCCTCCTATGAAGTGTCCTCCTTTACAGGCTAAAACTTCCTTCCTCACATTGTGATCTTCTTAGGACCATTTTTAATTCCTCTATGGGAATTCTGTGGGTACTACTAGCTAGAACCTGAGTGAATCCTTCTTACCACCTTCTCAGTTACTAGTGTTAAAGGATGTCCTTCTTCCTCTAGTGCCCACGGTCCTTGGTCACGCCACTTCAAAGAATGAAGAGGTAGACCAGACGAAGAGTGGTGGGCAACAAAGCAAAGTTTATTGAGCGATAGTACAAAGCTCCCAAAGAGGGTGGGGATCTGAGAGGGTTGCAATCGGGAGTTTCTAAATCTAGGCATTTTTGATGGGCTGTTTTAATCTGATTAGCCCTCCATGTGCCTGTCACCCAATCAGGGTTTTATCCACAGGCTCATCAACCTATCAGGTAGTTGTTCACCTGCGGAAAGAGTAGAGGGCTCCTTCCAGGGTGGTGTAAAATCCTTTTCAGGCTGGTTTCCTCTTAGGGCGGGGGCCCCTTGTCCCTGCCTGTCTTTCTCCCAACTATCCTTCATTACTAGGCTAGGATGGAAGGGCACCATGAGAGCCAAACTTAATGACATCTTCCAATCCTTACCCTTGTGAGCGTCAACATCTTAGCTACGGTGAGGAAAAGGGAATGTGGGGAGAAACAGCTTTTTTTAAATGTTTCTATTTGTCATCATCCATGTAACTATGAGGCCTACAATAGTTTTTTTGGGTTTTTGGGTTTTTTTTTTAAAGATTTATTCATTCATTTGAGAGAGAAAGCACGCAGAGAGGGGCAGTGGAGAGGGAGAGAGAGAATCCCAAGCAGGCTCTGCACTGAGCACAGAGACCAACAACAGGGCTCAATCTCACAGCCATGAGATCACGACCCCAGGCAAAACCAGGAGTTGGACACTTACCCAACTGCACCACCCAGGTGCCCTGCCAAGGCTTACGGTAGTTTTAAAATAGGTCCACAGAAAATGGAGCCCAATCCTTCCTTTTTTTTTTTTAATTTTTTGAAGATTTTATTTATTTGATAGAGAGAGAGAGACACAGTGAGAGAGGGAACACAAGCAGGGGGGAGTGGGAGAAGGAGAAGCAGGCTCCCCACTAAGCAGGGAGCCCAATGCGGGGCTTGATCACTGAGCCACCCATGTGCCCCCAATCCTTCCCTTAAATATGGGTTAGTGACTTCTAATAAATGCAGTATGGTGAAGTGATACTCTGTGACTTCTGAAGGTAGTGCATATAAAGGATATAGGGTCTACTTGGCTCTCTCTCTTAGGACCCTTGTCCTTGGTACCTAGCCACCATATTCTGAGGAAGCCCAGGCCACATGGAGAGGCCCTGTGTCAGTTTTCTGGCATTCAGCCTACAGTCAGCATCAAGAGCTAGCCACGTGAGGGGATGAGCCTCCTGATAATTCCAGCTAAGGCCCCAGATATCATGGGGCAGACACGAGCCATCCCCACAGCACTGAGTCTGAATTTTGGGGCCACAGAAACACTGAGAGATAAGAAATTATTGTCTTAAGCTACTAGTTATTGGGCTAATTTGTTACTCAGCAATGGACACCTAATACAAAGCCATTTCCAACCCCCTGGGTTTTTAGGGTTAGCTCATTCACAGGGTAAAATGTCAGAGGGTGAACGACTAGAATACAACGCCCTCATTTATTGACTCTCCTGCTACATGGGAAGCAAATAAGAGACTCCTACCTGTTGCTGGAGAGTCCTGGGCCTGGGAACCTGCTTCTCTACACCCACGAGACCTGCAAAGTCAGAGATCTGTCCTCAAAGTGTAGAGCCACACCCGTCCTGGCTCGGACTGAGGCCTGCCTGGACTTCTCAGATCTGAGCTCCATTTGTCACTCCTGCTTCTTCGGTTGGCTGCTAGAGTTGCTTCTCTTTCTTCCTCAGCCCACTGGCACTCACGTTAGATGGTACCCCAGGGAAACAATAAGGGCCAATACGCTGTGGTTTACTAATTTTTAGCTGCATGTCATTGCATCAGGAGTTAAGCAAGAGCACGCATGGATCCCCACGTCTTGTTCTTTGGGTACCAGGCAGAAAGCACACTGCAATAATTTTGGGAGACATCAACATTCCCCCAGTCCCTGCTGTAAGGTTATAAATTCAACATATCCATCCCAGTTGCTATCCGCCCTGCCATATGCTCATTTCAGAGCAGCGAGGGCAAGCTGCCCAGAAATGCCCTCCTGCCAAGTCCCCCTTTGGGTGGGGCCTTGAAAATGCTCACACAGACTCATCTCCCTACTCATCCTTGTGCTGTTTCTATAGCCTGTTCTAAGCCCTTCCTGAACCTTGTCTCTGCTCCCCAGTACAGAGCTCGCTGCAGATCTCTCCAGTGGAAAGTAGTCTCTTCTGGTGTTTCCCAGATATTCAGGCCCCAAGGCAGTGCCGGTGGGCAAGCAGCTTGCTGGCCCAGAACCAGCGTACTCTGATTCTGCAAGGGAGTCTCAGAGACTTCCTCAATTTAGTGACTCACACGATTGCTCTCTACTTGGAACATCCAGTTCTGAACCATGCCGTCTCCCAGAAATTGTAATTCCAGCCTCAGCCTCATCCCTACAGTAAACCTTTGGTTTTGCCACCTGGTGTTCCAGGAAACTTGCTCCGGCAGACCTTTCTCCCTCCCCAGGAGAGGTGGCCAGTATGGAAATGCACTTTCGGCTCGCATCCAGAGGCATGTTTTTAATTCCAGATGCAACTGGGCACTGCCCTCCAGGTCCAAAATCCGGCACAGCAAGCCCCCACCCCAAGCTGCACCACTCACAAAACCACCCCCAGGGTCAGGATGAGAGCCACGGACCCATTAAAGACATACAGGTATCCCCCTCTTGTTCAAGGTCCGCCCTCCACCACTTCACTTTTACTAAAGACCTACACTAGTACCTGTTTTCGCTAATCAAAAGAAATCCAAAGCGGATTTTCACTTTTAAGGAAAAAAGACGAAAGCAAAAATAGCCTCTAGGGTTTCTTTGGCAGCAGTCCTCATGGAGGCGGCGCACCCCCAGCCCTGAGTGGCGCCACCAAGCGCCATCTCTGGGAACTGCACCCAGCGTCTCAGCCTCAAGCCGCCATAGCTGTGACTTATTTTGTGCATCGATGAGCAAGACGTGTCCTAAGGTATCAGAAGAGCCTAAGAGGTGTTTTTGGGGGGGGGTATGGGAATGATCAAAAAATTTTCTATACAAATTAATGGTAATCGCTTCTTCACTGAATGTCATTTCAGGTTTCGTAGGAACACTACTTTCGGATAGCGGGAGAAACAGGTACACTGTATTGTTCTACTTCATTTAATTTAATGGCTGCATCATGTACCAAGGATGTACCATAATTTGTTTAACTAAGCCCCTATTAAAGAACATTAAGGTAATTATTATTGTTATTAGACGAGCAGCTGAACCTTGGAAACACACTCTTAAATGCTTTCCCTCTGAGGAAAATGAAGAAGCTGTTTCCTATCAAGCTAACTGTGCCCTTGGAGATAATTACACCCCAGCCTGAGACTCCCTGACATTCTCAGAGGCTGTTCCTGATGGGAGTGGGCCTCTCAAGGGTGCTGGGGTGGGAAAAGGTTGACGACCAGCACAGCCTTTGAGAAATGAATTTTTAAATCAAGGAGAGGACAGGAAAAACTTCTGAAACATCCACTAATGAAAAAGTAACCAAGTGCCCTTGTATCTTCCTCGGATTATAATCCTCTGAACCCTTCTTTACCCCGCCGTGGACTACGTCCTGCTGGAGATGCTCGTGGCTGACGTCGCCTCCTCTTCAAGGTTCAGGAAGGACTGCTTGCTATCGAGGAGGAGGGAGGGAGGAGAGACGGGGTCTGCAGAGGCACACACCTCCTCACATGAAGGAGGCTCCTCACCGTAATGTGTCCTGCTTTGGGTCTTGCGATAATGCCTCATAGCCAAAGACAGCCACGCTTAGGCAGACCAGAGGGAAGCCAGAGGCCCATGAGCACTGTCCATCCAGGAGGGAAACACTGTGCTAGACAGAGACAAAGAGAGGTCATCAGAGCCCAGGCTGGATGGAGAGGCCACAGAGATGGCAATGGCACGGGAGCCGAACAGCGGTCACCAATGGCCCCTAGGTGCCCTACACTCTCCGAAACACTACATGCGCTCACTCTTTTCATCTGGTAGCTGCCCTCTGAGGCAAGCGCCAGTGTGCCCATTCTACAGATGAGAAGGAAGCACAGGAATGTGACCTAACAGCCGGAAGTAAGCACCTGACGGCACCAAGATCTGAACCCTGCAGTCTGACTCGGGCTGCTAGCCTGACCCCGGCTGTTTCCAACATGGTGGGAGCAGAAGCAGTGTGGAGCCAAGAGTTCTGTGACTGTCAGTGAGACTGAAGCAGGAGAGCAAGGGTCTTGTCTCACGGAGCCCAAGAATGAATCTCGCGGACAAAGGAGTGTGAGTAAAGCGATAGAGTTTTATTAAATGAGGAGACAGAACAGGCTCTCAGGAGTGAGAGGGGTCCCGACAGGGTTGCCACTGGGGGCTTTTAGGGTTGGTCTTTTATCGGAAGCTACCCAGGGAACTTAAATCCTTTTAACATCTCTATTGAGATCACCATTGAGCAAGGATTAGTGATAACACCTTTAACGGCTTACTTCCTTTCTAGGGTCAGGTAATTTTTTTTTGTTGATCACAAGTGGCTGTCATAACAAGACCCCACCTCAGACACCTAGGGCAGGATGATCTGATTTGTTTCCTTATCTCTGGCTTCCTTTCACCTCATTTTTGGTATTTTGTGAGCCTGATCTCGTGGCCCCCTACCTATCTCTCCTTACAGAGCCCTGCCTGTCCCTTACTTAAGACTAGAATGGGGAACTCTAGGGACACCCACTGGGAGGGGAAAATAAGAAGCCCAGGTCACCAGGACAGCATTGGTCCCCGAAGGACAAGGAGCCCTTGTTCTGTGCTCCAGGGGTGGGTGGGGCATAACATTGATGGTTTTCAGAGCTCAGTCCTGCTTGCTGCACTGGGCCTCAAGTAATAGCAGCCAGTCTTTGTTTACCGGGGCCTGAAAGAGCCTAACTGACTTGCTTTATTATGTTAATTGTGCAGATAGTCATTATGAGCTAAATGGTCAGAGAGAAGAAAAAAGATTAGGGTAAATAAACCAGGAGCTCCAGGGCGAGGAGCCGATCAAAGACAAAGGAATGGCCAGCCTTGGGACCTTTAAATCGGACAAAGCCACCTCTGTAACTACATTGGGCCTCAACATTACTGCCAACTGAATTTCCACTGTGTTTCAGTTTCAGTAGTTTTTCATGTCCTCTATTTATTTGTCTTATCAACCCTACGAGGCCTGCCAGGTAGGTATTACTATCTGCATATTACAGATGAAGAAGCTGAGGCCCGGGGAAGGTAGGGCTTGCCCAGGGTCCAGCAGCTCGAGGGCAGCTGGGCCAGAACTGTTACAGGAGTTCCTTCTTCCTTCGGTGACCATGGCTCTGGGTGGCGCCCCTTCGAAGAATTAAGAGGTAGACCAGAGGAAGAGTGGTAGCAGCAAAGCAAACTTTAAGGAGTGATAGTACAAAGCTCCCAAAGGAGGGGATCTGACAGGGTTGCCAATTTGTCGGTTAGATCTAGGGGGTTTTATGGGCTTATTGGCAGGCTGTTTTAATCTGATTAACCTTCCCCATGCCTGTCACCCAATCAGGTTTTGTCATCTACCTATCACATGGGAAAGGGTGGAGGGCTCCTTCCAGGGTGGTGTAAAATCCTTTTAAGGGTGGTTTCCTCTTAGGGTGGGAGGCCCTTGTCCCTGCCTGCCTTTCTTCCAAATATCTCTTGTCAGAATGAGGGAGAACCACTATCACCTCTGCCATTCATCATAGTACTAGAAGGCCTAGCTTCAGCAATCAGACAACAAAAAGAAATAAAAGGCATCCGAATCGGCAAAGAAGTCAAACTCTCACTCTTGGCAGGTGACATGATACTCTATGAAGAAAACCCAAAAGACCACCCCAAAACTGCTAGAACTCATACAGGAATTCAGTCAAGTGGCAGGATATAAAATCAATGCACAGAAATCAGTTGCATTTCTATACACCAACAATGAGACAGAAGAAAGAAAAATTAAGGAGTCGATCCCATTTACAATTGCACCCAAAACCAGAAGATACCTAGGAGTAAACCTAACCAAAGAGGCAAAGGATCTGAACTCAGAAAACTATAGAATACTCATGAAAGAAATTGAGGAAGACACAAAGAAATGGAAAAACGTTCCATGCTCATGGATTGAAAGAGCAAATATTGTTAAAATGTCTATGCTACCTAGAGCAATCTACACATTCAACACAATCCCTATCAAAATACCATCAACGGTTTTCACACAACTGGAACAAATAATCCTAAAATCTGTATGGAGCCAGAAAAGACCCCCAATAGACAAAAGAATGTTGAAAAAGAAAACCAAAGCTGGGGGCATCACAATGCCTGACTTCAAGCTCTATTACAAAGCTGTAATCATCAAGACAGTATGGTACTGGCACAAAAACAAACACATAGATCAATGGAACAGAATACAGAGCCCAGAAATGGACCCTCAACTCTATAGTCAACTAATCTTTGACAAAGCAGGAAAAGAATATCCAATGGAAAAAAGACAGTCTCTTCAACAAATGGTGTTGGGAAAATTGGACAGCCACATGCAGAAGAATGAAACTGGACCATTTCCTTACACCACACACAAAAATAGACTCAAAATGGATGAAAGACCTAAATGTGAGACAGGAGTCCGTCAAAATCCTTGAGGAGAACACAGGCAGCAACCTCTTCGACCTCAGCTGCAGCTTCTTCCTAGAAACATCGCCAAAGGCAAGGGAAGCAAGGGCAAAAATGAACTATTGGGACTTCATCAAGATAAAAAGCTTTTGCACAGCAAAAGGAACAGTCGACAAAAGCAAAAGACAACCGACAGAATGGGAGAAGATACTTGTAAATGACACGTCAGATAAAGGGCTAGTATCCAAAATCTATAAAGAACTTATCAAACTCAACACCCAAAGAACAAATAATCCAATCAAGAAATGGGCAGAAGACATGAACAGACATTTCTGCAAAGAAGACATCCAAATGGCCAACAGACACATGAAAAAGTGCTCAACATCGCTCGGCATCAGGGAAATACAAATCAAAACCACAATGAGATACCACCTCGCACCTGTCAGGAATGGCTAAAATTAACCACTCAGGAAATGACAGATGTTGGCGAGGATGGGAGAAAGAGGAACCCTCCTACACTGTTGGTGGGAATGCAAGCTGGTGCAGCCACTCTGGAAGACAGTATGGAGGTTCCTCAAAAAGTTGAAAATAGAGCTACCATACGACCCTGCAATTGCGCTACTGGGTATTTACCCCAAAGATACAAATGTAGTGATCCAAAGGGATATGTGTACCCCAATGTTTATAGCAGCAATGTCTACAATAGCCAAACTATGGAAAAAGCCCAGATGTCCATTGACAGATGAATGGATAAAGAAGATGTGATACACAGACAGACACACACACACAAACACACACACACAGAGAATATTATGCAGCCATCAAAAAATGAAATCTTGCCATTTGCAATGATGTGGATTAAACTAGAGGGTATTATGCAAGCGAAATAAGTCAATCAGAGAAAGACAACTATCATACAATCTCACTGATATGAGGAATTTGAGAAACAAGACAGAGGATCATAGGGGAAGAGGAGGAAAAAATGAAACAAGATCAAACCAGAGAGGGAGACAAACCATAAGAGACTCTTAACCTCAGGAAATAAACTGAGGGTTGCTGGAGGGGAGAGGGGTGGGGGGATGGGGTAACTGGGTGATGGACATTGGAAAGGGTATGTGTTGTAATGAGCACTGGGTATTATATAAGACTGATGAATCACAGACCTATACCCTTGAAACAAATAATACATTATATGTTAATTTAAATACATACATGTTTGTGTGTGTGTGTATATATATACATACATACATATATATATATATTATATATATATATATATATAAATTAAGAATGAGGGAGAACCCACAGTTTTCCAGTGGTGGGTGTGGGGACTGTGTCATGTCAGCTCTCCAGAGACCCGTGTCTGCCTCTCTTCCCAACTCCAGTCACGGTGAGAAAGTTTACAGCATGGAAATCAGCAAGCAAATCCAGGTCACTCCCCAGCTCGCCCTGCCACCCAGAGCTGGCTGGTAAACCTTTACCAACACACCACTGAGAATATCCCAATAATTTTTCAGGTTGGTGCTAAAGGAAATGTTATGGCCCTTGAGATAGAAGTTAAAGCATAATCACTGAGGTAGGAAGGGCTGTCTTCCCAAATCCTTCAAGTTCCCCCTTTGTGGCAGCAGAAATCCTAAGAACGAAGAAGCCAGGCTCTGTGCTATGGGCTTTATGCATTATCTAATTCATTCCTCATCACAACCCTTCCCTGACAACGAGGACATTTGAGAAGTAAATTGCTCAAGGTCACACAGCCAGAAGGTAGTGAAACTGGGATTCAGATCTAGGTCTGAGCCTCTTAATCATGGTGCCATTATCTTAGTCACATTATTATTTCATAAGTAGACTTTTCTTCTCAGTTCTATAGCACCCCTCCTGTTCCCATCTTGTAAACATATAACAGAATTATAACTAAAATCAATCAAGGCAACTAATTTCTAACACACAATGAATATTTTAAGGGCCATCTGAAATCTCAATAAAATTCCATAGCCTATTAAACCATTTTAGCAATTTATAATCATGGCCTATAGAGAATGTCAGAATTAATATTCTGCCCTCTTATTATTTCAGCCATCGAAGATATCTTATGTGATAATTGGCTCTTAGCAGCCACAGTCTAATTTAATTTATTTATGAATACCTTGTATTTATATTTCATGGATATTGTTTTAATTATTAAATCACTACATCTTAGAAAGAAATGTAATTTGGTTATAGGGCAAATGTTCTTCACGTCAACGTTTGTAATGCCATTTTAAAAGTATATAAGGATAACAAGATTGCCTAGGTTTCAAAGACAAAATTTGTTGCATTTTGCTGGAAGCCATTTTGTCTGAAAATAAATACTACAATGCAGAACTACCCAGAGATCTAAAGCAATTGTGAGTATAAAGGAACAAAACCTACCTGCTAATGCACTTGAACCTGTAGTGTCCAGAGTTAATATCCTAATTCGGAGAGGCGGACTGACTTGAAGTAGATAGAAATAAGCCATTGCAGAGTGAAGAGAACATGGCGGGGGGGTTGGTAGCAGGGTCCTGGCGTCAAATCCCAGATCTGCCATTTGCTATCTTTATGACCTGGGGTAAGTTACTGAACCCACTCTCAACATCTGTTTCCCATTTTAAAAGTGGGATCAACAATATCCACCACATAATGGAGTTGTAGTGGGAACAGAACTGGGTATGATTTGCAGAGTACAGTGCAAAATGCAAATGTAAATGCAAATCCTTTGCTCAAGAGTGGTTAAACATTTCAAGACAACAACAACAGAGCAGTAAAGCAAGTGTGGGGGTCCTTCTGAGAGTGGGGCCCTCTGAACCACTGGGGGTCCTCTGCCCATGAAGCCAGCCAGGTAAGAATCACGTGAAATGCCACATGCCAACCGTGTCCCACTTGGGATGCGCTTGAAGAATAGTAGCTATTTGGGTTTGGGCTGTTTGCCACCTGATTTTTACACAGCGTGAAAAAGAAATCTAATAGTCACTTTTCTTTTAAAGATGGGTACCGGCCATGCCTCACAGAATACACCGATAGCTACCTAGCGCTGAAAGAGTTCAAAGTCACAACAGTCCAGGCAGACGGGGGCACAGAACCCAGGAGAGTGATACCAACCTCCAGGCCAGGGTGCCTTCCCACCCCTGCACTTTAGACATCTGTCAATTGTTGCAAGAGGAATAGAGAATGCGGGATTCTGTTTCCAAGTCGAGGTCTTGAAACCATAAAGCTAATCTCATTGGGTTTTGCACTACATTGAATTAAAGTCCTAATTCTAATTTCACCAAATAGGGTTACCGGAACAACAGGAAGTGAAGCTTCCTAACTGAGTTCCACCGTCCAGAGGGAGTCCAGAGAGAACAGAAAATCAATTTCCTGATGGTGGAGAAGCGGGTAAGCGAGTCCAACCTGTTGGGAGTAGCTCGTTTCTTTGTGAGGAAGTAAAGACATTTCTGGCAGAGACTTTTCATGTCGAGGGGGGCCATATGGTTCTCATAGTTTTCTACACATTCTCCTTTGGGCATCCTCTTCATCGTGGACTGATGGAGCCTCTGGCGATTTTCTTAGTTCTTACCTCCTGCAGGTGAGAACGCCCCCACTAGACTGCAGATCGGAAAGCTGAGTGTCCCTGAGGTGGAGGTATTCTTCCATCTCACCCAAATCTTCCAGAGAGTTCCTTTCTGGAGTTTTGTTTTGTTTTGTTTCGAATGTATCAGCACCCGCTTCTCCTCCAGGCCCCCATTGATCCTCACGGCTCTCCACTCTCTCCCCTAGGCCACATGGGACCACCCCAGCTCCTCAGGGGTCTCAATACACTTCTCATTTTATTCACTGCTGAGGATTTCTAGCTGACTAACACCTTAGACATGTTCACAGTGGCGACACACCTCCTCCAGCTGGTAGACCCAGGTCTCCACTTCACTCCATGTGTCATGAAGGTGTGAGACAGCAATGTGGGTTGTTTTCTCAAGTATTTGTCCACAGGGACTATTGCTGGCTTACTTTAGACTCTTCCACAGCGTGGTGCCCAGCACCTTACATGAGGTAGGCATTCAATCATTATTTGTTGAATGACCATATTCCTATGACATCATTTCTTTATTCTATTTAGTTTGATCAAGCTGTTGAGACCAAAGGCCCCTTGAAGCATTTGTTTATAGAAATATTTATTGAGGGCGCCTGCGTGGCTCAGTTGGTTAAGCGACTGCCTTCGGCTCAGGTCATGATCCTGGAGTCCCTGGATCGAGTCCCGCATCGGGCTACCTGCTCAGCAGGGAGTCTGCTTCTCCCTCTCCCGCTCCCCCCTCTTGTGCTCTCTCACTCTCTCTAATAAATAAATAAAATCTTTAAAAAAAAAAAAAAGAAATATTTATCGAGTGCCTGCCATGTGACAGGAAATTTTCAAAAACACAAGGAATGAGCACAGTTAACTCTAGCAAATACTAATATATACAGTACTAACATATACAGTAACAACGTGGTGAGTCTGGAGAAGAAAACTGACCCTCTGGGCAGACGAGAGCTGGTGCAGTCATTCCCACGATCAATCCTCCCAGGGACTGGAGTTTACCTCGCTGCTAGGACAAAGGTCTGGAAAAAGTGAGGGTCCTGGTGCAACACCCAGGATGGAGAAGATCAGCTGTGGGGTATTTTAAGACCGGAACTGCAGAATCAGACTATTAGACTTGTCAACTGGGGGCTTCCACAGACAAGCTATAACCTTGTGTCCGGGTCTGTTCAGGCTGCTATCACAGCAATAGTATATTCCTCACCATTCTGGAGGATGGGAAGTCCAAGATCGAGGCACTGGTGGGTGTGGTACTTAAGCACACCACATCAGAGAGAAAATGTGCCTTCCTTACATTTCTCCAATCCCCTGAAGTGTGGTCCTGCCTCCTCTCCAGTTCTACTGGCCAAGGAAGCAGGTACCAAGGATCATTCCTGGGGCCAGGGGTCAACCAACTTGCAGTGCTTTGATCTTTACCTTCTACCCCGTCGGAGGACCTCTCCCCATCCACCCCTACCCTGGCCTCATTTGTCAACAAGGAATCGGGCAAAGTGTCCAGGATGTGTTCTATCCCTTTTCTCCCTCCCCCGCCAGAGCCCTGCTTTTCCTGGGCCAGAAGAGGTAGGAGGACTCAGCAGGCCTAGGATACCTTGAGTGTCTGGCTTAGAGGAGATGAGTGCCATCAGGCTCTCTACTCTTTCTGGAGAACACAGAAGGAGAGCAGGGAGTGTGCCCAGCCACCTTGCTCACTTCCCAGCGGGAACTGGGGCCCCGCGCTCGGACTCCAGATGCCCCCAGTGTGCTGTGTGGCTGGCTATCTGGTCGTTGGGTGTGCTCCCTGGTTTCACAGCTCTCCTACACAGGGGGCACACCCAGCTGACAGGGTCTGACAGGGTCTCACTCTTTGAGGCCAGACCTGGGTGTGCTCCTATGTGCCGAGAGGCCCCAAAGCCCCAGGCACGAGATGGGAAAGGTCAATGGCCCTCCTGCAGCAATCGCAAGGGTGTGGGCTGGGGTCACCAGGACAGCAGAGGGAGCAAGCCATCACTTGGGTCAGGCTCCCTTTCTTCTCAGTGGCAAATAGGTCATTTGGAAGAGACCTAGAAACCCTTCCCTAAACGGTGCCTCAGAACCACAGCACCCGGACCAGGGTCTCTGCTTCAAGCCCCAGAACAGGAGAGCGGCTGAGGAGCTGTAGCCACACCTGCCTGGAAACTTGCTCGAAAGCAGTGAAGCAGGACTCTGAGCCACTAGCTGGCCTCCTGGCTGCAGGGGGAAGGGGCCCGCCCTGAGCCGATATTGAGACTGGCTATTCCCCTGGGACCACCTTCAGCTCGGCCCACGAGGAGCGGGTGTGTGTGTGGGGGTGCAGTCTGGCCTTTCCTTTGACCCAACCCAGACGTGCCCAGGGCTGGAGGGAGAAAAAGCCTGGCATGGCCAGACCAGAAAATGGTTCGATGGCGCCCCCTGCTGTTCACATGCTAGACCGTATGGATTTGCAATGGAAACGCCAATCTGTTCTCACTTGGAAAAGACTTTGTTTTAAAGCACTGTGTCAGGGCGCCTGGGTGGCTCAGTCGTTAAGCGTCTGCCTTCAGCTCGGGTCATGATCCCAGGGTCCTGGGATCGAGTCCCACATCGGGCTCCTTGCTCGGCAGGAAGCCTGCTTCTCCCTCTCCCACTCCCCCTGCTTGTGTTCCTGCTCTCGCTATCTCTCTGTCAAATAAATAAATAAAATAAATTTAAAAAAATAATAAAAATAAAGCACTGTGTCAGGTAACTGTTGCTGTGTAACAAATGTGTGGTTTACAACAAACAACTTATTATCTCCCCCCGTTTCTAGGGGTCAGGAATTTGGTTTGGCTGGGCAGTTCTGGCTCCAGGGCCCCCAGGAGGCTGCCATCAGATGCTAGCCAGGCTTGCCGCCATCTCCCGGTTTGACAGGTGCTGGGAACTCCACTGCTGAGGTGGTAGACTCTCTCACTTGGCAAGGTGGCGCTAGCTGTTGGCAGGAGACCTCAGCACCTCTCCACAGGGGTCTATTGTTTGCACAACGTCATGGCATGGCAGCTGACTTCCCCCAGAGCAAATGATTCAAGAAGCTAAAGTGGGAGCTGCAATGGCTTTTCGGACTTGGCCTTGCAAGGCATGCAGTCACTTGCACTGTATTCACGCTAATTCACACGCGCTGTGATTTGTGATTCGGTGTAGGGGGAAACTACACAAGGACATGCATTCCAGATGGTGAGGCTCCCTGGGGACCATCTTGGAAGCTGGCTACAATAAGTACCCACCATGCGCTAGGCAGTGTATAAATAATATATAACAACAACATCCATAGCATACAGTGGCAATTATTTCATGCTAAGTACCTTCCCTGAATTAGCTCATTAATCTTCACCACAACCTGACAAGTTTGGTCCTTCTGTTACCCATTGGAGAGAGGAGGAAATTAGGGCTTGGGGAGGTTAGGTACCGAGGTCACACAGCCAATAAGTGGTTGATTGAGCATTTGAGACTTTGGTCTGTGTTCACTATGCTGGAATGCCTCCCTAGGCATTTAGAGCCAACAACCAAGCAGGTGGGCACAGAGAGCTCAAATAACATGGTCAAGGTTACTGAATCAGCAAATGGCAGAGCCAGGGTTTGAATAGAGGCCTGACTCCAGAGCCCATGCTCTTTCCAGCCCACTGCATTGCTCTGGAATGGGGGAGAGGGACACAGAAAGGAGAGAAGAACACGAAGAACAGGGTAACTAGCCCATCTAGGGCCTATGTGCCTATCAGAAAGGCTGCTCCCTTTTTTTTTTTTTTTAAAGATTTATTTATTTATTTATTTGACAGAGAGAGGGAACACAAGCAGGGGGAGTGGGAGAGGGAGAAGCAGGCCTCCCACCGAGCAGGGAGCCCAATGCGGGACTCGATCCCAGGACCCTGAGACCATGACCTGAGCCGAAGGCAGACGCCCAATGACTGAACCACCCAGGCGCCCCAAGGCTGCTCCCTTTTGGGCAGCTGTAGTTCTGCAGATGCTTTTGGGCTTGGTAAGCTCTCCCCACTTTCTTCCTGGTCAGGGCAACATCTGAGTGTGGCAACCCTGGGGCAGGAAGGGAACAGGCAGACAAATGGGAGAGATGTGCTTATAGTGTACAAGGGTGGTTGTAGGGGGCTAAAAAAAGAGGGGAGAAAAAATAGAGAAAAGGAGAGAGAGAACAAAACTAGGAGATGAAGAAAGAGGGGACAAGAAATGGCAAAGGAAAACCAGACCAAGTATATGGGGTCCGTTGAGTCCTCCTAGGCAGATGCTCGGGACCTTCTCTACGAGTGACTGGGAGCTCCAGCATGACTAGCTGGGGAAGCAGAAGATCAAGTGTGTGGGGGCCTCGGACTCTAGTTCACCAGCTCCCCCTCATCTCCTTCCCCAGCTCCATCACTAGTTGGAGGAATGGGGAGTAGAAAGGACACTCCAGCATGAAGCTGGCCTGAGGAAACCCTAGTTTCCAGTAAAACGGGGTGGCAGGAGGGTGAGCAGCCTCCTGGGAGAGCCAGAGAGACCCAATCCAGATGCTAATGGTGAGAGTATCAGAGAGCGGATTGACAGATTGACTACCTAGAGAGAAAACTGGACGGTATCAAACAAAACGGATTGTTTAATTGGCAGGTTCAGCTTTGTTAGTGGCCATTGATCAATTAATGTCTGCTTGCCTTTGTGTTCGAATTTGTCAAGGATGACTTCCACGCCAGGACATGGAGTCGGAACCCACCCGTGTTGCTGATCATTTCAAGTTTAAAGGTTAGGAGAGTCGGAGGCAGAAAGTCATGGATGTAAGTCCTAGTTTTAGCAGATGTAGAAGGGGGATCCCCGCCCCCACCCCAGTAGCCTCAAGTGCCCCCGCAGTCAAGCTTCACTTGGGCTGCCTCTCCTAAAAGTTCGGCAGCCTTCTAGAGGACACTCCCGGGCAGGAAGCTGAAGCAGAAAAAGCACTTTTGTTCCTGCCTGTAGCCTCTTCCTACTCCAATAAGAGCTCACAGTTGCCAATTGGTTTTCCAAAAAACAGATGTTTATTTTTTTTAAAAGATTTTATTTATTTACTTATTTGAGAGAGCGAGAGCGTGTGCACAAGCAGGGGGAGAGGCAGAGGGAGAGGGAGAAGCAGGCTCCTGGCTGAGCAGGGAGCCCCCACTGGATCCCAGGACCCGGGATCATGATCAGGGCTGAAGGCAGACGCTTAACGATTGAGCCACCCAGGCGCCCCTGAAAGAATAGATGTTGATTTCACCTTCTGCTTGTACTCTTCCAGGGCTTTTCAGCCACTTACAGCATAAAATTTAATTCCTGAGGACGGCAAGTTGGGTCTTTCATAGTCTGCCTGCTAGCTACCTTTTTAGCTTGATCTTCCAGCAGGTCCTGTGTACTTTGTTACCTTTGGGCTTTTGTTTATGCTGTTATTTTTATTAAAAATTCTTCCCCCCGGGGCGCCTGGGTGGCTCAGTGGTGGAGCGTCTGCCTTAGGCTGAGGTTGTGATGTGGCTGGCTCTCTGCTCAGCGGGGAGCCTGCTTCCTCTCCCTCTGCCTGCCACTCCCTCTGCTTGTGCTCTCTCTGTCAAATAAATAAATAAAATCTTAAAAAAAAAAGTTCTTCTCCCTCTCTCTGCATGGTACTCTCCTTTTCAAACTTCAACCTGATTATCCAACCATCCTTCCAACCATCCAACCATCCTGCACCCTGAAATTCTACTTCAGTGCTCCCCAAGCTTGTCCACACACTGGATCACCTGGGGATGATTTGAAAAACATCCTGATGCCCCATGTCCCACCTTCAGAGGCTGTGACTTTACTGATCTGGAATGTGGCCTGGGCTTGAATTTTTCAAAGATCCCCAGGTGATTGTAATGTGCAGACCCAGTTCCGGGACCACCGCCCCACCCTGTACCACATACTATAATAGCCCTTGAGGATTTAGAGGTAAAAGTTGGTTTAGACTAGATATTTAGTGTAGAAGGAGAAATACATCAATAAATACGTAATTGCCCAACAACATATGCAAGTGTTATGAAAGACATAAGGCACGGTACCCTTGGGAAGGTATAGGAAGTACACGTAACCCCCACTGGTGAGGTTGAGGGATGGGTGGCCAGAGCTGCTGAGTCTTCAAGGACAAGAAGGGGTGTTCCAGCCAAAGATGGGGGTGGGTACCCTACTCAGAGGGAAAACGGAGCACAGCACAGTGAGCTAGAGAGAGCGCGGGTCACCTTCAGGGGTGGACAAAAACTTAGTGTGACTGCAGCTTTGGGGCAGTTAGGCTGCAGAGGCAGACAAGGCCTTGAAGGGAGCAGGGAGTGCAGAGTCACCAAAAGGGGTGTCAGGGATGTGACCTGTTCACGCTTAGTAGCTGTGAATGCCCAGGAGGTAAGGCAGTTGGTGAACTGGGAGGGGAGACGATAGGAACCAGTAGGGAGGCCTTTCCTTCTTCAGAGCAGTCTCCTCTCCTACATCTTCTCTACCCGCACACCGCATCTCACATCAGACCCCCTGGCCTTGTGCCCCTGACCCAGAGTGAGGTGCCTGGTGGAGAACGAGCACTCATACCTCACCCCACATGGTCCGGTAGGAAAAGCTCAGATCCAGAGCCAGACTGCCTTGATTCAAGACCCAGTTCTACTCCTAACAAATGGTGTGATATTGAGAAGTCAGCCACGTTCTCCGGTCTTACTTTTCTCCACCATCAAATGGAGAAAATGCCAAACTCATAAGGTTATTTTGAGAATTAGAAAAAATGTATGGGGTTCTTATAGTTCCCAGAACGGCAGCTTCAGCATCACCTGGGAATGTTAGAAATGCGAATTCTCAGGCCTCCCCCAAGACCCGCCGACCCAGGAACTCTGGCGCACAGCCAGTACCCAGTGTCGGAGCCCTGCTGATTCTAATGCATGCTGAAGTTTGAGAAACACTAGCGTGTGTAAACGGCTTCACCCCTAGGCTTTTCTGGAAGCCTACTCCCGGAAAGTGGAAAAACCCACCCCGCTAACCAGCTCTGGCCTCTGTCCCAGCCTCTCCTTTCTGCAATTCTCCCCGAGTTGGTCATTGCAGATGTGAGGCTCTGGGAGGCCAGGCTCTGAAATCAGGTCTTGGGGGCTGGGCGGGGGGGCACTATACCAGCAGCTGCCTGTGTACATACGTGCATGCACAGATTTTTGATCTCTAAGTAAAACTGTGTGACCTTGACCTCTGAGAATGCATAGGTTTCCTTGTCTGTAAACGGGAATGATAGTACTTAAAGGCTAGTCCTTTCCACACGTGAACTCATTTTATCCTCACAACAGCCCCACAAAGCTAGGACTATTATCACCACCATTTTAGAGATGAGGGAGTCAAGGCACAGAAAGCCTACATAACCTGCCTAAGGGCACCCAGCTGTTAAGTGTTAGAGCTGGGCTTCAGGCACAAGCCCTTTGGTTCAAAGTCCATGCTCTTAACCAGTCGGCCTGCCAAAGCTGCTTAGAAAACATTAATGCGCCGGCCTTTAGCCTACTCCCCCCTTGGGCTCTCTGTTGTGTTGAAACACCTCACCCTGAACATAGTTTCTCTGGGACTTACAATGAGAATTCGGCTTAAGCCATTTCACCTCTTCGGGCCTTAGTTTCCAAATGTTTAAAATGTATGGTTGCGCTAGATTAGGGATGTGAGCTGGAGCCCCGAGGCCACAGAGAATAAACTGTTTGTCTCTTGATCTGAGTCGAAAGTGACGGTCTGGAAATGGTATGTGCTCTGGCTCTCCACTCTGCAGCCCCCCACCCTCCACAGTCTCACACAGGCCCACAGGCCTCCCTTAATGAACTCTCCAGCATCCAAAGGCACTTGAGTGTGAGATCACTCATTGGAAAATGCCTAAATCTGAGGGCCTGTGAATTTACAGCCCCAGCACCCCCCCAAGCCCCCCTTTCCCCTCCCCCAGTCCCTGCTCCTCCAACTTAAAGAACACTTTACCTGGGATGTTTCTTGTGCAGAGAAGGCCCTGAGCCTTGGCTTACACCTTTATGGATGTCCTCTACTTGGCATGGCTGCCAGGTGTGAGCCTTGTCCTCTCTCATGGCCACATGCCCTGGAAATGCTGATTTATATTTGCTTCTGGAAGGGAGACAGATGAAGCTTGTTTTAGAATGGAAGGTTAATCCAATTTTAGAATCCATCACACGGAGATGATTTCTGTTATTTTCATTTAATCTGGAACGTTCCGTCTGTTCAAACTTAGAAACGAATCAATTGCTGGAAGAAGGAAGGCCCTTCACGAGCTTCTACACTCCTGTGTTGGATGCCTTTCATTTCCCACCGCAGGGATACACTCAGTATGGATAAAGTAGCTCGGGGCATTTCTACTGGACTTTGCGAATGTCCTTCATCTGACTGCCGGGAAGTGGGCGCCAGGTGTTGCCAACTGTTAGCATATTGTCTTACAGGGAATAGGTGCTCAAACATTGCCCAATGGATACATGAACGCGCACACACTTTCTAGCAACTGGAGGCGATGCGAAATAACTCGCTGAATCTCACCCAAATTATAGGAATGATTTTATTTTTGGAATACTGTATGGCTTATAAAGAGTTTTCACACACATTCTCCATAAATTATTTTCCGTATTTTAAAGTTGAGGAAACAAGGCTTCAGGAGGTTAACTAACTGCAAAGTCATACTGTGGCGTTCAGCTTTCCAGGACTCGGGTTACCCTTTTCAAAATAAAAGGTAATATTAAAAAATAATTGTTGAAAAACTATTGCTTAAAGCTGTGGAAGCTAAAGCTTTAGATACTAAAACAGAAAAAAAACCACCTATCACAAAAACTGGAAACAATACCTAATCTTTATAATCTTTATAGTTTCCAAGCATGTGCTCACATCTGATTTCCTTTGGCCCCCCGCAACAACTCTTCCCCCCCACCCCGGCGGAGTAAAATCCTCTCTCATTGGGTGAGCCGACCCTAAGAGACTGCCCCGACGATCTTTCCAAAAGACAGGTCAGACTGACAGTTAAGAACCGAACTTGCATACTCATGCCATCTACTGGTGCTTTTCTGGTAGCATGAGTTCCAGCGGACGTTATATTAAACATTTTTTGTGCAGGGTAAAAATCAGGGCCACTCAGATGTTTTACTCATTATTCGCCAAGTCCTTGAAAATACTGCCCCCTCTCAATCGTTGAGACTCGTTTTTGAAGGAGCCTACTTTAAAACAGGACTCAGGATTTACTCAGGAAAGGGTTTGAAAAGCTTTGGATTCCTTTTGGCATTTTGGCAGGTTTTAGAAATGCCTCTGAGCACCTTCCAATTGGCCTGGAACCCTGTGGGAAGGGAGATGGCTTAGCTAGGAAAAGAGAACACTCACAGAATCTTCATGTGGTCACAGTAACGCCTCCACTTTGCCCGGTGTTTTCTGGGAGGGCTACAGGTAGAGTTGGTTAGCTGAGAAGGTAGTGTGGCCAGGTTCTGACAGTTCACTCCGTGGGACCTCAACAGTTGGTGGAAGTGAAATTCTGGGAACAGCTGAAGCCCACCCTCCTGACCCAGGGGCACACCAGGTGGGATCTCCCAACGGCACCAGTCCCTGAAAACCTCTGGCCAATCCTCAGGAACATAAATACCTCCTTTTCCAAAGCTGGGCTTTGCTCTCGGTATGTTTTTTTTTTTTAATTATTAGATGGAATTGGTTTTTGTACTTTGCGTTAAATCCAGGGACAAGAGATGACTTGTTCATCGTTAGGGCAAATCCACAGAGGATTGAAATGAGATGATTTGGTATATAAAACCATTTTTCTCATAATCTTAGTACTCTTTAAAAATTGGACTAACTCCATTAGAGCACTAGTGTGAAATAGGCTAAGACAAACACAGGAGAAAGAAAATTAGGTTTGTAAAGGAACTAGTCAATACCTGTAGTGAAAATTCTTACAGGATTCTTCTCAAAAGTTACCTTGTCTGGCTGGGGGGGAAATGGAGGCTTTTTTTTAAAATTTATTTACCTTATCACTGAGGTTGTATTCACTAAACTTTACCTTGGTTTCCTTTTGTTCCGTGGTAGGAGAAAAATAGGAGCCTTGACAATTATTGAAAGCAAAGTAAAATGTCTATTGAAGCAGATTATGAAAGGTTCCTTATGGCAAAAGGTCAAGATGGTAACATTTGATAAAGAGCAGATTTCTAGCCCTAATTTGTTATAAAGGCATATCAAACCAGGAAGGATTTAAAGAACTTTGAAAGCATTCTGGTCATTCATTAGAGTAAAATTAGAGTAAATTGTGAAGGATTGTAAAGGTTTACTGGACAAAAGTATAGATACATTTACATAATACTTAACCGGTTTTTAGGCCATGTATTTCACTATGTTTTAACAAGAATCATTTAAGATAGGACTTTTTATAATTCATACTTGAGAAAACAAAGGTTAAGAGGTTAAGTCACACACTTCCCAAAGTCACATAGTTAATAAATCACACTCGTTATTAAAGACAGGCCTTTGAAGGCTAGTGATCTTTCTAGAAAGATTTTTCCCGGAGACTTTTCCCCTCCTTTTAAAAAGTATATCTTAGGGAAAAAGTTTATCTAACTGTTGTATTTACTCACTTTTAAGGATCACTGTTTTTAAGCAGGTGGACATCATATTAATCCTTTTTTTTCTTGTTCATCCTTCTAAGTCTTTTGGCCTCTTTTTGAGAAATACCTGTTTGTACCAGGTGGTAACATACCATAAACCATACACTGCATTAGCACCCTTACCTGCAGGGAATACATCCAAGGCCCCAGTTGATGCCTGAAAGTGCGGGTAGTACCAAACCCTATACATATTGCTTTTTCCTATAATTTATAAATTAGGCACAGTAAGAGATTAACAATAAAATAGAACAATTTTAAGATACTGTAACGAAAGTTATGTGAATATGGTTTCTCTCAAAATATATTGTACTGTTCTCACCCTTCCTCTTCCTGTAATGATGTGAAATGATAAAATACCAACGTGACTAGAGGAAGTGAGGTGGATGACGTAGGCATTTTGATGTAGGTCAGGCTACTCCTGACCTCTGACCGTATGTCAGGAGGATCATCTGCTTCCTGACCCACAGGTGACTGAAATCTCAGAAACGGAGACCATGGATAAGGGGAGACTACTGTATTGAGTTTGAATAACCCTTTCAATAGTGATGGTCATGTATTTGCAGATAAGTTATGTTTGCATTTGGGTAAAAAAATCTGGATTTCTTGGCTCCACCTCAGAGACCAATCCAGTATTGGGAGAGGCATAATTCACTGTTCAACAAGTCTCCCAGGTGGTCAGATTACAAATATTAAAAGCCTAAATATGTTGAGTGTTGTCCAGGATCACAAAACCCTTAATGGTGCTTTGGAATGTATATTTTATGCCATAATAGGTTTCAATTTGTTAAGTCCCACTATTCTAAAATAAAGAAGCCATGCAATTCATACTCAATTTTAGATGGGTATGCATCCTAATTTTTCCTTTTAGTTCCGCTTTATTTCTAGAATTCTCATATTAGTGCAAAGTGCTAGCCTAACAGGAGTTTTTCAGTTTAATCTCGCTCTACTCCCAATTCACACCTTCCTTCCCTAGAAGGTTTTATATGGCTCCTGGTGGGAAGTTGGTGTTAAAAACAGGCATGCAAGAGTGGATGTCTAAACTGTGAGATATTTTTATAACTGGTGTGGAAATGAACCATCATAAACATGTCTCTGAATCTTTTACAACTGGTAGTTTCCCAATACTGCTGAATCCAAACTACCTGTGGACTGATTTCGGCCTGGGGTATAGGGCCATCCCATAAGACTTTTATGAATAAATAAATTTAGAAAATAGATACGCTATTTTTCTCCTCCAATCCAGAAGTAGCCATTTACAAGGGTAACTTAAATTGTTACAGTAATTACTAACAAACGCTTAATCCCAAAAATACTCACTTTAGGTTCTCTTTAAATAAAAGCACTCATGTTTAAAACCAAAACAACTTAAAGTTGGCCACTGTCATCTAAAATGAAGAGGGTTTTGAAGTCTTCAAAGATTAAAGCTTTACCTGTACAACCCCCAGTAATCCGCTTATCTTGTGGTATACTCTCCCCTGTATGTGGTCAACCTCTTCATCCCAAAGCAGAATCATTCCCATTAAGTGCTTTCCCATCTCCAGTGAACAGTGTTCATTTTTCAATAAACAATCCAATCTGACTTCATCGTTCATGTTGCTCTTTTTTTTTTTCCAGTTTTGCAAATTAAGTTTTTAAAAGGCACAGAGGACCTTGTTGTTTGTGGTACCTGCCAGTTCCCTAAGTTAACCTAGTGATAGGACATTTTTTTGTTCATATATACTAAACTGTAGTTTGTCAGTGTCTGAGGCAAAAATCATCACACAGAAGTTACTACTGGTAAATTCAGTATCTCCTGGTGTAGATTAGGTTAAATTAACTAAGCCAGAATATCACCTTATCACTAACTGAAGAAAGCCATAGCTACTCAAAGGTATTACATAGGTGTTCACATTAAAACTAAGATAAGATGTTATTAAAACTAAGTTAAAACTAAGACAAGGAGGGCGCCTGGGTGGCTCAGTTGGTTAAGCAACTGCCTTCGGCTCAGGTCATGATCCTGGAGTCCCGGGATCGAGTCCCGCATCGGGCTCCCTGCTCAGCGGGGAGTCTGCTTCTCCCTCTGACCCTCCCCCCTCTCATGCTCTCTCTCTCTATCTCATTCTCTCAAATAAATAAATAAAATCTTAAAAAAAAAAAAAAAAAAAAACTAAGACAAGGATCAGTGGGAAATAAGTAGTTTTGCAAAACCAATGCAAGACAAAATATACTTTATTGTGACAGCGAATGCACATAGTGCTGCAGGTAAGGCATGCTACCAGGGATCTGCATATAATCAAAGGCCAGTATGGAAATGAATGGGAATGAAAGCTGTCTCTTAAAGCTTGAAGATTTACTCCATGGTGAAGGAAAGATCATTTGTGTCCACTTATCTCAAATGCAGTATTATACACCTACTTAATCAGACACCTATGCCTCTAACCAAGAGCCGGGAAGCAAAGAAGAGAAACTTAATCTTAACTGTACTCGTCACTTCTAATATCAATGAAAGATTTTGCTAGTTGAGGCAAACATCCTTTATAGACAAAGACCTAGAGATTGAGCACTCAAACATCCATTCATACATTTAAATAATTAGCCAATTTTAATGTCATTTATTCCACCAGAAACAAATACTAGAATACCTAGAAATAGTTTGGATAAAGAAACATTTATATTTTAATACTTCATAATGTTGTACGTTTGGGGCTAAAATAACACCCTGAGTCAAATTTGATCCCTGAAGGGACCAAGTACAGTTTTAATTTCAATAGCTGAACTTCGGAGGGAAGATCTGAGAAAATAATACTAATGACAGATCTAGTCCTTTGATGAAACTATTAGGTTCTACAGACTTATCAAAATCAACACTAAATTGAGGATAGGCTGAAAATGCTTTGCAAAGCATTTTTAGATAGGCTCCTTCATTTTCCCTTCTTTTAAAACAGATGCAGATGAAATGCTTTCTGCATGAACGCACACTGACATTCTGTTCAACTCTTTTCTAAATGCAGTACTATGGGTTTAAACAGTAGGCTTTAATTTAAGCACAGTAATCTCTTCTACACAGTCAATTTAGCTCGAGAGAGGAAAAGAAACACTACCATGAAAATACTTATCAAATACTCCGCTCTTCTTTTAGAAGGTGTTTTTAAAAGCAACACAGGACCAAAAACATCCAACTATTACTTTATTTATATTACTATGCTTAAGTTACATGGAAAAGACAACCAAGCAGTTCTGCCCCATTTCAGGAAAAGTTTCCAATCAACACCAATTATGTGGTGACAAATAACTAGGAATGGTGACATCTTTGGGTCAAGACTGACAAGGAAGGATGGGCTCTGGTGCTACGGTTCATCTCCAACAAGAATATGGCACAGCGGCCAGCACAAGCCACACTAACACTGAACCTTTAGCGCTGGTCACAAAGTCGGGTCTCTTCCCTAAAGCTAGCAAATCAAGTGAAATAACGGGGTTTAAAAAACATTTTTTTAAATGAAGCCCAAATAAGTTTAAAAACCATGCTCTTGACACATTTTCCTTTCAAAATTTACATAAAACACACTTTTTCACTCTAACAGCCCAGATTTTTTTTTCCTCACATAGCCCATCATGTAGCTGCAGATAGATTATTCTGCCTCAAGATGTAAACATAGGGGGAAAAAAATTAACGGCATCTGCATAATATTCTCTCTACACACTGCTGCTGGATGGAAAATTGAAAATTAAAAAAAAAAAAGAAAGAAAGAAAGAAAGGTTCCATCTTAGATTCTCACAACCTCTTGTTCCGCAGTTCATGAATCCGACCCTGATGCTAAGGTGACAGTGTATGTAAGTAGATTTTTGTTTTCAGTGAAGGAGACCTGGGAAAAGATGGAGTTATCTCTTTGTCTTCAAGAGTTATCAGATGGTACGTGCTCCTCGAAGCCCTCACTCTCTCGTACTAGAGCGCGTTCCAGGATCACACGGCCTTCCTTATAGCGCTGGCTGTCTTCAGTGGCGAACTCATAGATCCATCCCAGTTTGCTATTGCAGTTCTTGCAGCTCACATCTCGAACCATGTGGCGGCCAGTGAGCATGACCCGGTCTTGAACTTCACTGTACTGCAGGTTAACTACCTAAGAAACATGGGAACACAAAATTGCCAAGCCCTGTGAGTTATCTGCCGAAGAAGTACACATTATTTTGGTTGGTGCAATAAGAGCAACTTCAGAAAAGCAAACAGCAGTTGTTACTTTAGTCAAACCTACAATACCCTTCCCAAGAGCTATTTTTAGAAGTTGCTGGGAAAGGCAAATATCTGGAAACTGCACTGCACTGGCCATCTAATGCAATCTTGCATTACCGTACCATGTACTAGTCCAAGCTGCACTACTTATATATCCTGTAGTCACATTTCTGTTGCAGTGAAGAGTCCTCCACCTGGAGCCCTAAAACGTTGGTTTGGATCCAACTGTTATCATTCACCATTCAATGAGGAGTTCAAATAAGGCTACCAATGAAAGAGAACCTAGTATACAACAGGTATTCCACAACTACAAAAAAGTTTGCCAAATTTGTTTCTAGACATACATTTTATATACAAACCAACTGGGACACACTAGGCCTACTACACTGTGATACAGTTTTCAAATGGGTTCAAATAATCTGTGAAGAATTTCCAGTGATTCTCAACATCCAATAATCCTCTATGCTTTACTTTTCTGTAAATGGCCATATAGTAAATATTTCTGGCTTTGAGGGCTGTATGATTTTTATTTTAACTATTTAGCTCTGCTATTGTAGCACAAAAGCAGCCATAGCCAATACATACATGAATGAGCATGCTGTGCTTTATTAAACTGCATTTACTGCAACAGGTAGCTGGCCTGCCATAGTATACCAACTCCTGCTCTGTACCTAAAGAAAGATCAAGAGATCTACACTATCATTTCTTTCAGAGAAAAGCTTATTTCTAAATGGAACAGAGGGGTGTCCACTGGGAAGTCTAGCTGACCTTTAAGAGCAGTACCCTGGACTAGTTCTGCCCCTTAGCCTAAAAGATTTGGAAATTCAACTCTGCTAATACACATCAGACTCCAGGAGGCAGAATCACATCAACCAATCTTATTTCATTTCATTTTTTAAAAGATTTTATTTATTTATTTGACAGAGAGAGACACAGTCCGAGAGGAAACACAAGCAGGGGGAGTGGGAGAGGGAGAAGCAGGCTCCCAGCTGAGCGGGGAGGGGAGCCCCATGTAGGGCTCGATCCCAGGACCCTGGGATCATGACCCGAGCCGAAGGCAGACGCTTAATCGACTGAGCCACCCAGGTGCCCCTCACATCAACCAATTTTAAAGCAAACCAAAATCAGAGAAGCAGACAGACTGGTCATTAATTTGTAAATCAGGGAACACTCTTCCTGTTGGCATGCAATAGCCACAACATAATCAGGATGACTGGTGAGCATAAATTAGAGCAAGGGAAGTTGATTAGATGATCTTTATTCACTTGCACTGTCAAACTATGAAAGCTTAACGCAGCTCTCCCTAGGATAAATCAGTGACATGGATATAGGGGTACTTCTGCCCCTTCTTCCATAGTCTGTGAAGTCACTACTAAATTCTTACACTGAATGTTTCATGAAGCAATGGAGATTGCCCTTCTTATTGTAACACAGTCTTCAAACTTCCACAGTGAAACTTCACATTCTAGGAATGCCTTCCTGAGGTCCCAAAGACAAGCTAGTGGACACTTTCCTGCATACAGATTACAGCTCTCATTCGGACTCTTCCTGCTATCTCCAAGCTCTGAGGGATATTCTGGTATTGCTGTCAAATATATCCACTGAACTCACTTAGGAAATGAAGCTGGTTTTCCCACCAACCTTGTTAAAAAGAAATGCTCTGCCAGTGGCGCCTGTGAACCGAGTGGAGATGAGCTCTGAGCGGTTGGTCAGGATTGTATCGCAATTTGCACAAGAAAACAGACGGGTACCACCGATATGATCGAGGAAAATTCTGCCCATTTTTATAGCTGAAGTTCTAAAAACCTAGGAGCAAATGGAAAAGAACAAGAAAGCATTAGGATTAAAAAAATTGTTGGTATCTACTTGGTGGGGGTCATAGAGAACCATTTATATATATATAATGATCTCTGCTTTGTAGTTCTTAGTATGGGAAGTAGTTGACTCTGTGCTAAAGGATCCAAGGTTCATACACTAAACAAACAAACAGGCATACCAAGCTAAGAACTGTTTAGAAGCAGTGAGCCAAGAAAGCAAACATGTTTAGGCAAGACTGGAACAATATCACTTCTCTTTTGGCTGGTATGACAAACACAGGAAGAAACTGGAGTATCAGAAACCGAATAATGAGAAGCACAGGCAGAGATGTGAGAAAAAAGGCTTTAGCCTAAGTGTTAAGGGTACATTCTGAGCATATGTAATCTGAGGAAAGACTTGTGGGGCACGTGTGGGGGATCACAAGAGTAGAAAAAGGGGCAATCAGAAATGGGAAGAGGGTAGTCCCGGTTGAGAGAGGGGCAGCTCCGGCCATCAGGCACCCTACAATCCCGGAGGGGCGATGGCACTAACAGCAGTATGCTAGGAGTCTGTGGGGGCACTGTACTCGGTGCTTCTCGTTTCAGAATCATCCCAACAACTCTGTGAGGTTATCACCCCCATTTCATAAATTATCCAAGGTTATTAACTGATCAAAGGTCACAGAGCTTTCAAGTACAGAAAATCATCACTGGAATGCAGTTCACCCACCCTAAAGCCAAAATTCTTGCATTACCCTGGTATAAGGCTAGGAAAACAAGCACAGAAAAGAAGGGAAAGATAAGCCATTATTACATAACTTATATTTAAGAAACCATACTGATTCAATAAATCACAGAAGTGCTGAAACATTGAAACAAGAAGCTTTGAAACCCAGATTCTGAAAACAAGGATAATCACACTTCAGTATTTCAAAAGTTAGAGTTAGTATGTGCAACTCCTTGAATTCACAGCAGTTAATCCCCTTAAGCACTATTTTTTTAAAGATGTAGATATAGTCAAGAATACACTACAGCTCTCATTAAATAAAGAATTTATTCCTGGTATAGTTTTCAGCTCCTGTGTTTTAATATTTCTATCACCTATCTTTAAAATGGCATGCAGAGCTGATGCAGCTGCCACTATGAAAACAAACCCTACAATCTATGTTTGTAGTACGAATCCACTGTCATTTTAAATTTGGGGAAATTTCATTGCAAGTTAAAAATTCCATCATTCCTTCTTACATCTGTGAACTTCCTTTAGTTATTAGGCAGTCCTAATGTCACCAAAAAAGTCATCACAAAGGTTGTGATGACTTCCATTAAACATTTTGATATGGAAGTTTAATAAGAAAAACAAATGGTAAATACAATTAAAATTTGTGGCTAGTGAAAGGAAAACCACTGCCCATTAACAAACATGTCAATGAATAAACCCTGGGTGAAAACAAGACTTAAGAAATATTTAGCTTTTTGATTACATTTCTGCAAAATGACAACAGAAGAGTTACTATTGTTTCACCAGCCTTTAAAATGATAGCACTACTTTTTTCAGATGCTTAAGAACACAGTATTTGTTACATAAAGGTCAGAGCTTGCAAATTTTAGGCCTGCAGGCTGAACTCATTTGGTGGCATAGGGATAAAACAGTGAACAAAACAAATAACCCTTCCCTTACCAAACATGTGCACATGTTTAATTTGGCCGACAAAGTTTTTTATTAATAAAAAACACCTGGGCCACCATCAAACATGAAAGATTTCATTAAAGAGCCTATGTTTTGTTTTGTTTTGTTTTTTAAACAATAGGGAGATCTGGCCCACAGGGCACGTGTTCTCCTGTGGCAACAATGACTGGAGGTGACTGGTAGCTGCACTCCCCCAAGGTCATTGGGTCTGCTCAGTCACCACTTTGCATCACATAATTACTTCCCCTGTAAGACATCTGGGTTTATGACTCTTCACATAACCACAGCATACAACAACTTGTGAGCAGGTGATCTGGGTCATGTTTCTTACTGCTGCTCAACTACAGAAAGTAATCAACAGCAAGGTTTTACAGTCTCACCTCTTAAGACAGTCCTCAGATTCCATAATTCTCTGAAAACCAGTATAGTGCAGTGATTTAGCCTCCTGCTTGGGCTTCTGGGACTCATTACTTTAAAGCGAATTTTCCTTCAAACTTTTAAATATTCATATTGTAACTTCTTTCAACCATAATGCAGTATTAACTAGATGTTTTTGAACTGGCCATGGCAGACACAAGGCCGCTGTGGAAAATGTACTGAGACTTCAAAATGAACTCTCCCTGTACCCTCTGCCTACATCATTCTATCTTTAACTCAAAATTACCATATAGCTGTGACCATTTGCTACTGGATACAGGCAATCTCTTCATTCCTAAATGGGGTAAAGAGATTTAACATGTTTTTTCTTCCTTGCTTCAAATTCAGTCTATTTTTTACTTTTACCCAAGTATTTTTACTGGATTCAATTATATGATTCATTACCAAGACCAAAAATATCTGTGCAGAATCACTATTCCTAGTTGTGATTTCCATTTATAGAGTACTATATATGGATATAAAACTGTAAAATTAGTTATTTGCCAAAAAAGATAGGCTAGAATGCCATGGAATCTAGCAAAAGCAAGCAAAACGTCCCTTTCTATCAAAGGTCTGATCTTTAGGAAGTAGAAAAACCTCTGCAGGGTCATTAGGTTCTAGGTGTTAAGCCTTAGGTTTGCAGGGCTAGAGACTCGACCTACTGACTCACACTATCCAAATTCTCAAGAGGCTGTTATCAATCAGAATGCCACTTTATATTTAAGGAGAAAGGTCATTAAAAAGCTAAGATGTAGTGCCTGAATCAGACTCCTTTGGACCTGGAGGATATACTGAACTCTGCCTTAGACCTAGTAATTATTTAGTGTTTACACTGTATGGGACACTAGGTCACATTCCACATTTAATCCTGACAGTTTTTTAATCGTCACCCTATTTTTGCAGAGGAAGAAATAAAGTCTATGTGACTTCCTGACACTGGCCAAGCTGGAGCCTGAATGAAACTTTGCTCCAGTTGTTCTTTTCCCTCTCCTCATTCTCTAGTGACCAGAGGGCTGCCAGATTCATGGCCTTTCTCCTCAGATTTATCATGTACCCTTCCTGCCTCCATGCTGATCCCTCCTGTATTTCCTTTCTTAGATGGTGGCCAGTTCGAAAGACATACTCTCCTAAACTAGTAAACCCTGGCAACCTCTCACAAAACGTCCTAAATCACTTTTGGAGGTCTTTCCTCCTTCCCCATCAATGTCTTAATTCAAATTCTCATCCCTTCTAGATAAACCTCTTGTGGCCAGGGAGTGTATATTATTAAATGCAATGCACATTCACAGGTACCCCTATATTTGTGCTAAATTTGATAGCACCACAAAAATAAGGTCAAAGGCATGTGCTTTAGCCATCTCTCTCTCTCTCTTTTTTTTCAAGAGAGGGAGAAGGAGAGAGAGAGAGGAGAGGGGCAGAGGAAGAGAGAGAGAATCCCAAGCAAGCTCCACACCTAGCATGGAGACGACTTGGGGCTTGATCTCACCACCCTGAGATCACACCTGAGCCCAAATCGACTGAGCCAACCAGGTGCCCCACATCTTTTTCTAAGAGCTCATACAGACCACTCCTCTACAACCTTGGAAACTTTTCTTCTGACAAAATAGAATATAGCTAATTCTTTTAGCAAAAAAGTCCCCAGATTTTTAAAGGAATAATTTACACCATATAATTTAGCCACTGTTTAAGTATACAATTGATTTTTAGTAGATTTATAAGGTTGTGCCACTACTTTCTATCACCACAACCCAGCATTAGAATATTTCTATCACCTCCCCAAAATGCCCACAAAGCCCTCTGCAGTCACAGGTAACCAGTGATCTACTTTCTGTTTTTGTTTTTACATTCAAAATATTTCCCAGATATGCTAAGTCTCTTGCTTAGACTTAGAAGAGTTCCAAATCTCTTCAGCCACATATTTTAAAAACACCTTAAAATTGAGCTTTTACACATGACTAATGTTCTCTGTGTTGACTCTAGGGGCACCTTACTGTGTCTCTAAGTAATAAAATACATGCTTTGGTATCTGTCAGTGCTGAAGTTCAAGTTTATAACGAAAACTAGGGCCAAACTCATCATAGCTAAAGTTTTAAGATGCTTTCTTCCTTTTTACAATCTCAAGCAAAAAACAGTAAAAATCTTAATTTTAATAAGTACCATTTCCCAGATAATTTTATAAATAAGTCCTCTTTGGTACTAGCTTTTCTTACTTCCAGGTTATTAAAATTGTTAAAAGCTTGAAATAAGTACCAAACATGGTTGTTTACTAGGAGCCTACTATCAGTTTATCTGAAATTAATGGAAACTGAAGGGCCAGGTTGAAAATATAAGTGAAATTCATAGATGATTTAAAGATCACATTTTAGTAATTGTTTCAATTTCCTTCCCCCTTCAACAGTATATTTAGCTAGCTAGAATTTTCCATTTCTATTTTAATAGGAGACCCTGGTGAAGCAATCACATTTTTGAACCTCTACCTTTTTATAGAATTTTTTAAAAATTCACAGGATTTACAGAATCTGTAAGAGAAAAAAAGCTTTTTTGCTTTGAAAAATTCACAAAATACAATGTCTCCAGGAATGTGTAACAGTTGACCCTTGAACAATGTGGGGGGTGGTGGTTAAGGATGTCAACCACGCGCCCCCCCTGCACAGTGGAAAATCTGCATATAACCACTGACTCCCCAAAAACTTAATAGGCTATTGTTGACCCAAAGCCTTACTGACAACATAAACATAAGCGTCAAATAACACCTTTTGTATGTTGAAAGCATTATATACTGTATTCTTACAATAAAGTAAGCTAGAACAGAAAACATTACAAAAACTATGAAAAAATACATCTACAGTACCGTATTTATCGAAAAAATCCACACATAAGCAGACTCATGCAGTTCCAACCTGTGTCCGAAGTCAACTATTTCAAAAATTAGACAATATGGACTACTTAATTTCCTACTTTGAGTCCAAGTCAATAAAACAACTCTCTAAAAATGTCAATTTTTAGTTGAGATTTAAGGGTTTTTTTTTTTAAAGCAGTTTTAGGTTCACAGCAAAAAAACACGTGCCAAGATTTTTCTAAGAAATCCATGAAAGGCAGGTTTTTGTATCCATATAAGTTTTTGGTTCCTTTGGGTAAATACCAAGGAGTACAACTGCTGGATCATATGCCAAGTCTTCCAAAGTGGCTGTACCATTTTACATTCCCACCAGTAGGGAATGAAAGTTCCTGTTACTCTACACATCCTCTTCAGCATTTGATGATGTCAGTGTTCAGGATTTTGGCCATTCCAATCGGTGTGTGTGCAGGGGTATCTCGTTTTAATTTGCATTTCCCTAATGGCATATGATATGGAGCACCTTTTCATATGCTATTTGCCATTTTTAAAATCAGGTAGTTTTCTTTTTGTTGAGTTTTTAAGAGTTCTTTGTATATACTGGATAAGACCTTTATCCGACATCTTTGCAAATTTCTTCTCCCAGCCTGTGGCTTATCTTCTTGCGCTCCTGATGTCTTTTGCACAGAAGTTTTTAATTTTAATGAAGTCCAGCTTATCAATTATTTCTTTCATGGACTGTGCCTTTGGTGTTGTATTTAGAAAGCCACTGCTATACACAATGCCATCTAGATTTTCTCCTATGTTATCTTCTAGGAGTTTTATAGTTTTGCATTTTACATGTAGGTCTGTGACTGATTTTAATTTTTGTGAATGAGGTGTAAGGTCTGTGTCTAGATTTTTTTTTTTTTTGCATGTGGAGGTCCAGTTATTTTAGCACTGTTATTGAAAATACTATCTACATGAGGAAATTGAAAATGAAATTGTATTTCATTTCCACTGTATTGCCTTTGCACCTGTCAAGTATCAGTTCATGATATTTACGTGGATCTCTTTCTGGGCTCTCTGTTCTGTTCCATTGATCTATTTGTCTACTCTTTGGTCAAAACCATACTGTCGGGCGCCTGGGTGGCTCAGTTGGTTAAGCGACTGCCTTCGGCTCAGGTCATGATCCTGGAGTCCCTGGATCGAGTCCCGCATCGGGCTCCCTGCTCGGCAGGGTGCCTGCTTCTGCCTCTGACCCTCCCCCCCTCTCATGTGCTCTCTCTGTCTCAAATAAATAAATAAAATCTTTAAAAAAAAAAAAAAAAAAAAAAACAAACCATACTGTCTTGATTACTGTAACTTTATATTAAGTCTTAAAGTCAGGTAGCTCAGTCTTCTCTTCTCTTTCAATATCGTATTGGCTATTCTTTTGCCTCTCTATAGAAACTTTAGAATCAGTTTGTTGATATTCACAAAGTAACTTGTTGGGATTTTGATTGGTATTGCACTGAATCCAAAATTGGGAATAACTAATAGTGTGACAACACTGAGTCTTCCTATCTATGAACATGTAGTCTTCTCCATTTATTTCATTCTTGATTTCATTTTTTTTTTTTTTAAGATTTTATTTATTTATTTGACAGAGAGACACAGCGAGAGAGAGAACACAAGCAGGGGGAGCGGGAGAGGGAGAAGCAGGCTTCCCACCAAGCAGGGAGCCCGATGCGGGGCTTGATCCCAGGACCCCGGGATCATGACCTGAGCTGAAGGCAGACGCTCAACCGACTGAGCCACCCAGGCGCCCCTCTTGATTTCATTTATTTTTCCTCATATAGATCTTGTAACATTTTGTTAGATTTATAGCCAGGTATTTCATTTTTTGGGATGCTAAATGTTATTGTTTTTCATTTCAAATTCTACTTGTTCACAGCTAATATACATATATGCATACACACACACACACACACAAAATCAATGACAAATACGGTATCTTGTTCTTTGTCTGGCTCATTGCTATATACTTTCCTTAAAAGCAGGGGTCAGCAAACTAAGGCCTGTGGGTAAAATTCAAGTTCACCACCTGTTTCTGAATGGCCCACAAGCTAAGAATGGTTTTTATGCTTTTAAATGGTAGGAAAAAGACATTAAAAGATTATTTTGACACATGAGAACTACATGAAATTCAAATTTGCGTCCCTAAATAAAGTTTTATTGGGACACAGCCACATCCATTTGTTTATACTGGAAAGCTCTCTCACTGCCATAGCAGAGTCTTGAATAGTTGTGGCTGAAACCCTATGGCTTGTAAAATTCACAATATTCACTATCTGGCCCCTGACAAAGTATGCTGACCCCTGTTAAAAACGCTTTCAGACGGCAAAAAGGGCTTTTCATTTAGAAAGCAGTCTTTCTCAGTAAAAAAGTAAACTTAGTTGGCACTCAGATTTAAGGATCAACAGGAGTATTAGACAGGATCACTTTAATCCTGCTCCCCTTTTCTTCAGATATTCCTAGCTAAAATCTTTAACTTTCTATAATCAGATCAGCTCTAAAAAGATTGCAAAAATAAATAATAATATACCACCTAGCTGCTGCTTCCTTCTCTCCGCATCCCCAGGATTTAAACAATGTGGCCCAGATATTTGATTTCTGAAATCAGACAGCCTGGGTTCAAATCTCAGCTCTGCCCCTTAAAAGCTGTGTAAACTTTGGATAAGGTATCCTCTGCTTCTTCATCTGTAAAATGGAGATACCAGTATCCATCTCTGAGTTGTGAGAATTCAATGCAGATTATACATTATGAGAATAGTGCCCGGCATACCATAAATGTTAAACAAAGGTAATGCAGTAAAATTAGATTTCCTTCATCCACATTCCCCACCCCAACTTCCCCATCCTATTAAAGAGGAAGAAGGCGGATGCCTGGGTGGCTCTGTCGGTCAGCCTTCGGCTCAGGTTATGATCCCAGGGTCCTAGGATCAAGTCCTCCATCAGGCTCCCTGCTCCCCGCTCTCCTCCATGCTCATGCTCTCTGTCTCTCTCTCAAATAAATAAAATCTCTTAAAAAAAAAAAAAAAGGAGGAAGAAAGCAAAACACAATATGAGACAAGTAACAATTAACTGGCTTCACCTCATGTTAATTACTGCAAAGCTAAGCGAAGAGGTGACAGAAATTACAAGCAACAGGAAAGTTAGAAACCTTCTGAAGCATCTCAAATTCTCATTGTCACAGTTCCAACCCTCCTTGTAATTAATAATCCAGTTGGGATCCAACCCTGGCAGGTAGATTTGGCCAAAGAAAGCATCACAGTGCCCAGCCCTAAAAATACCAGGGAGAATAGTAGGTATTGATTTGCATCTGTAAGGACCCACTGATGAGAAAAACACCCTGTTCACAGACTTTTCCTCTGTAAAGCAATTATTTCCTCAGGGTATTTCCATGGACCACAGAACAGACAATACTGGGACTCTACCTATTGCTGGACAAGTGAGTGGGGTTTTTCCAATGCCAGGAGGTGGTTGGCAAATGCAACATACAAAGACTCTCTCCAGCAGGGAACTGAATGTGCAGAGGCCTAGTGCAGAAAGGGTTCAAGAAATCTGCTCTTCCAGAGGAAATTGTGTTTTGCGATGGTTCTGGTAAAATGAAAACACACTGAAGCATGTTTATCTGTTTTTCAGTCTCTCCCCTCTCCAAGACAAAAGAAGGAACAAAACCTAAAGACTTTTAATAGTTTTGGGTCGATTACTATAATTAACATTTAATGCTATTGTTCTCTCATCAACTATTTTCATACTGACTTGTGACTAAATTCTATTTAAAACTTAAAAGGGAGAAAATAAATTGAGTTCAATCCATAAAACCAATTTATCAATTTTTGTACAAAATATTTACCAAGCCAAGGTTTCAGTGACAAGCGAAAGCTCTGTTTTCCTCTTGTTCTCTTGAAATACCCAACCAGTTTCCTTTGCTGTGTCAAATGATGTTCTGGTTATGGAATCAAGTCTTCAATGGGCAGTAACCTGTACTTTTGTTTTTGTCCTTCAAATAATGCCTTTGTTGTTGAATGTTTTCCAGGTTTACTATATTTCTATTAATACTTATTGTTTAGTCATCACTAGAAAATAAGAGTAGTTATGTAACTCAGTGAGGCAGCTAAACTGAGTTGGTAATCTCCCCAAAACACCCCATTGGCAGGACAAATTCGAGATCTCTCATTTGTTGTGATGCAATACTATGAGTCAAAAAAGCCTTATTGGGTGGACTAGAGTATAAATTAACGGTCTGGTTTCCTGATTAAGGTGTCAAGTAACAAATTCATGTCATAGCTAAGGTTCAGTTCCTACATTACCCAGATATTAGGACAGGATTACCAGAGAAACAGATAATGATTTATATAGCCATTTAGGCTCTATAAAACCTAAAATGGTATTTTGGGCACAAATGTATTTAGGACTATCTTCACATCTCATGAATATATTTAGAACTAGCTTTCACATCTCATGAACATATTTAGGACTATGTTGGAGGGTAGTGTCTAATTTAATATCTTCTTTTTAGACTTAATTTTGGCTTTATTTCCCTTCCCTTTTGTTTCTAAACCTTTTTCTCTCTTCTACCACTCCAGTAGAGCAAAAGGCAAGTAAGTGGGGAAAGGTCCTTGATCCAACCATATATTATTTTTAGAAACCACATGTATGTTACTAACCATTTTGGAAAAGTTGTTTTCTAAAAATTCAATTTCCATAGTTCCCCTGTATAGAATTAAATAATTTACTTGAGCACATTTTATTATCTCCCTCCCCTACAGATAAGATGGTTGCTAGAGATACTTAAAAAGAAAGTCAACCAGTAGGCCTATAGTGGGCACTGAGATGGGTGAGGATATGATAAAGTTAGATATGTCCTTCCCAAGGAGGTACATTCTACCTGGTGTTCCACTACGTTCACAGAAAGATAATGGGATAAATGGAAAAATACATTGTGTGCCAAATTCCACAAGCTCCACCTTCTCACTATTTGTAAATGCTCCAGGCCTGTTTTTCCTTCCAGGCCTTTCTGCCCAAAAGCCACCCAAAGACTCTCCCATTTTCTAGGTCTAAGCAATACCAATCCATTTAAGAATGCTTCCCACTTCACTCTTACCCACTGCCCTATTTTGAAACTCCCATGACACTCATTTCATACTTTAGTAACACGTACGTTTGTCCTGTTGTTACTCAATTTCATTTGTCTATGACTTTTTGCTAAGCTACAGGCTTCTAGAGAAAAGTTCTTGGTAACTTCCTTCTTATCTAACACAGTACAAATATGCAATCAAGTCTTAGGAGAGGAATCCACCAAGATGCTTCACATCTGGCAGAAATATTTACCCTGGGAACACTTCGTGTATTTTGGTTCGTCTGTGTTGGAACGCTGCTGCAACACTGTATACGCGGCCACGCAAAGTGAGCCAATATCCTATTACCCCCAGTGTGACTTCACCAGCAAGTCTAGTTTTCCAAAAACACAAGGTTAGCTAGCCTGAGGTTACTTCAGGTTTTCCATCTGTCAAGGACACCTGGAATAAAAATCCTCAGATTACCGACAGGGCTCTGTAAACAGAAAAAGTTTAAAAATAAATGAGCTGTACACCTTCCCAGACTCTCTCCCTTGGGGGGGGGGGATTAATAGGTGCCACGATTAAACAGATCTTTTGGTAGCCGTTCCGTTTTCCAACGCCCGCTGTTCTCAATACCCATTGTCCTACCTAGCTGCCTCGAAGGAGGGCAGAAGAAAGGGGCTGCGAGAGCACGCCCACCCTCCCGCCCGCGGGGCGAGGCCGGGCGCGACCCGCAGCCGCCCAGACCCCGCCAGCCGCCCGCGGCCCCAGCTGGCCCCAGCTGATTGCGGGCACGTGACGCCGCGGGCCAATCGGGAGGGGCGGGGCCGAGCGCGGCGCGGCCTCCCCCCGCACCACGAACCCTGGCCGGAAACAGCTGAGCGGGCGGCGGCGCGGGGTCCCGGCCTGGCCGCCGTGGCGCGGGGACGCCCGACGGCCGTCCGGCAGTCGCACCCGGCCCTCCGCCGGGCCAGCGGGGCCGCACGCTCGCTTCTGGGGCCAGCCTGCGAGCTGCAGGGCAGGGTGGCCGACATTCACCAGGCGGGGCAGACACAAAGCCAACACGGCCCCCCGCCCGGAGCGAGTGCCAGGGGGTCGGGACGGTGGCTCTTTTTCAAGAGGGGCCGCGCCGCGGCTCGGAACCGAGTTCGGACTTCACTCGGGGGCCGGGGGCGCGGCGAGGCTGCCGAGGAGCAGGCCTCCGGACATCTGCGGTGGCGCGGAATCCCGGCGCGCCCCCGACACTGCGGCGGGGACGCGGCCCGTGGGGGCGGGGCAGGCTGGGGGTGGGGGGCACCGCCGGCCAAACTGCCCGCGGAAGGGCCTCCTAGGCGGCGCCGGGGAACTGGCCGGCGGGAGGGCGCGGGCGCCGAGCTGAGGGGTCGCGGCTGTTGCGGTCGCGCCGGTTGTCCCGGCTGCGCGGCGGGGGCGGGCCGACGGCGGCCGCCGCGCCTGGGCCTCACAAAGAGGAAACAGCCCAGCGCGCAGCCCCGGCACTGGGGCCCGCCCAGAGGGGTCGAGGGCGGCCGCGCTGGGACCCCGGGGGGAGCCCGACGAGGAAGAGGCACTTCCTGCCTGAGTCCCCCCGCCCCGGGCCGATCCCGGAGTGCTTCGAAGCCGTCGGCCCGGAGGGCTCCTCAGCCCCCGTCGGGCTCCGAGCCCAGCCCCCCGCCCACCGCACTCACCCCGAGCGGCTGTGAGATCCGCGGCCGCCAGCGGCTCTTCGCTCCTCAGCTGGGATGAAGCCCCTCGGCCACCGAGTCTCCAGGTTTAGTCAGGCCCTGGCCTTGGCCCCGCCTCTCCCTGGTTGGGCCTCGACGTCAATCACTCAGCATAGCTCCGCCCTTCGAACAGTCTGCTCTCCCGGTTGGCCCAGAACCCCCTTCATTTCTAGGCCCCGCCCCCATCCCCGGCACCCTGCCCCTTCCGCTGGGCCCCGCCCCTTCCCTGGTTCACCCTCCCCCACTCCCTCTCCCCTCCGCGTCGCTGCCCACCCCTCCCAGAAGCCGCAGACACAGGGCGAGCTCCCGCAGCTCGCCCCGCCCCTGACTCTACTCCTCGTACTCGTACAGCCAATCAAAGAGGCTAACTCTGCCCCTTCTCCGGAGGCGGCCAATGTGGAGAGACTTAGGATCCACCTCCTTCCCAGCTGAGAGCACACAACACAGCATCCACGTGAGTCAGCTTCTTAAAGGAGAAGGCTCAGCCTTTCTAACTGCGGCAGTTGTAAGACATGGCGCGTCATCAGCCTCACCAGGTGGTGGCTAAGGCCTAGCTTTTTGAGGCCCAGTGATGACAAATGAAAACAACAGGCTGTTTTTCTAGGCAAAGCAGGTGCCTAGATAGTTAAAACCTTACCGTGTCATTAGTTTCTTTGAGATTGCTTACTTTTGTCATGCCTTATAGAGGGCCACCTTTTATTTACAAACCCCAAATCCTTTGAATCTCGGCGTATAGGAAATCCCGAAGAATGTCTATGGAAAACGGCATTTTTCAAGTGTGCCCAACTGAATTTACAACTCTCTTGAGTTTTCTCTTGGTAGTGGAAGTGATTATCAAGAAGAGAAAATTCTACATGGAGAGATTCTACCTCTGAAAGTCTGAGATTTGTTGAAGAGGGTAGCTGTTCCCCCTAACCCTCATCAACGCCTAAGATAGAAGGTTTTGCATCTCATCTTATTTGAGTTTCCCAGGTAATTACATTAATGATCTTTGGATGAAAGATCAGGATGAAGCATAAGTATTTGATGAGGCCTAGTTCTCTGGCAAAAAAAGTGAAGACTAACATTTGAGGTTCATCTGCAAGGTGTTTAAAGCCATCTTTAGTGGGATAGAGGTTTTGAAGCAAATCCTAACAAATCCTAGTTTGACTTCTCATCAACCTCAAAATCACCAGTATTTTCATGCAGTTCAGATAAAAATCTGATCATCAAAGGCTAAGGACTAGAGAAAAGGAAGTTTTAACCAGTTTTTAGTTTTCCTTTCGTTATTCTTTTGTTTTTACTTAGCTTTAATTATAAAAGTAAAACATGTTCATTGTAGGAAGGTCATACAGCCTCATTTCATAACAGAAACCTCTGTCCTCTGCTTACAGCTTCCTGTGCATCCTATTCTTCCGGAAACAAATGTGTATGAAAGCATATTATACCTCTTATTCTTCAACTTACTTTTTTCACTCAATGTATTACGGCCATCCCTCCATAGCAAATGCAACTTTTATTTACAAATATATCTTTGTCTCCACAGTTTTCCATAGTATGACTTCACCATCTTTTATTATACATTTTTTTTCTACAGACATACTTCAATCTTTTTCTATTAAGTATACTACTATAAGGAACACCTGTGTTCATTGATAACCTATTTGTCAAGTGTTTCTGAAAATAATCATTTGAAAAGGGCATACAGTGTCTAAACCCACAGGAATGAGTTTTCCTCAAAGTGAGCATTTTTAAGTACCAGGTAAAACAATCGGGAAGATATTTATTAAATAAATACATAGATAGTGCTAACTGTTCTAAGTGCTCTACAAATTAACAATTTGTAACATTTAATTTTCATGAAAACTCTATAAGGTAAATACTATTACCTATTTTCCCTATTTTACAGATGAGTAAACTGAAGCACAGTGATTAACATGCCCAAGGTCGCCCAGTAGAGTTATTAAACCCATTATTTGTAAACTTGGAAGAGAATGATGAAAATCATATTTTAGAAAGATTAATCTAGATGATGGTGATGTGCAGAGTTAAAATCCAAATGTGAGGTAAGAAGGGCAGATGGGAATGGAATGGAAGGAACAGGTGTAACTTTAACAAAAATGGCTGCGTAGGACTGATTGATTATTTATAGGTGGACTAAGAAGAATTTTCCCAGAGAAGCCAGAGATTTTCTCCTGGGTGACTGATAGGTGATGACCTCCCATTACCAGGTATAGGGCAGTTGGGAAGGTCAGTTTGGGGTGGAAGATAATGGATCCAACTGATGGTGGCACACCCATTAGAAATAAAGCATATACAGTTGAAGGTAATGTAACAAATATGGAAGAGAAAAGAAAAAATATAAGAGATGTGAAGAAGGTCTTGTTGGGCTTTTGGTTACAGTTGTGTTATACCTTTTAATTTAATTAAATTTGGGATAAATTAGCACTTTATAATACTGAGACATTCCCACTAAGAACATGGTATGTATCCATTTACCCATTCTTTATGTCTTTCTGTACAATTTCATGGTATGGCTGCCTTCCTTTAGGTTGTTCATAGATCTTCTTAGGGTTATATTTAAGTATTGTATCTTTTCTGGAGGTATTATGGGCTGAATTGTTCACCCCCACCCCCATTCTTATGTTGAAGTCCTAACTCCCAGTATCTCAGAATGTGGCTATATTTTGAGATCTGGCCTTTAAAGAGGTGATTAAGTTAAAATGAGGTCACTAGAGTGGGCCCTAAAACAATCTGACTGGTGTCCTTATAAAAGGAGAAGGTTAGGGATGTGAGGGCAATCTGGCTGTGACATTGGTCACTCCATTGATCACCAGGGTTTATTTTGCTGATCTGGCTGGCTAGGGAGGGGTCCCCTTCCTCCCTTACTGCTCCATGTGCCTGTCCCTCCCTGAAGCTTCATGCTTGATGGAAGAAGATGACCTTCCCTGATAGAGGGAAGGACTGTTCTTTGGTCGAGGGTGTGTAAGTAGCTGCACTCCTCTGCTAGAATCCCCAAACAAGCTCTCAAGGTCCATTTATAGGAGAATGTAGGGTTGTCAAGCTTCCAAGACTCCAGACATATCCAAATGAGGCACAGCACATGTAAGTTTGCCTTTCTTAAAAAAGAGATCATTACATAAAAAGGGACACCAGGGGTGTGTATACATATAGAAAAGACCTGTGAGGACACAGAGAGAAGGCCACCTGCAAGCCAAGGAGTGAGGCCTTGGTAGAAACCAAACCTGCTGACACCTTGAACTTGGACTTCCAGCCTCCAGAACTGTGAGAAATTTCTGTTGTGTAAGCCACCTAGTCTATTGGATTTTGTTGGATCAGCCCTAGGAAACTAACAGAGAGGATAACTGTGAGTGGAACTTCTATTATATATTACAACTCTTCTTGGTTATTTATTTTGTAGGAAAAATAGTGACTTCGTAGTTTATTTTCCTGAATGTTCTAGATAGATTATTGTCTTCAAATGATCATAATTTTGCTTACTTCTTTCCAGTCACTTGCCTTTTATTTATGTTTAAGTATCTTTGAGTACATGTGTGAATATATCTGTCAAAAATTTTCCTTTATTGCTAGTTTGTAAGGTTCCTTTTTTAAAAATAAAAAATAGTTATGCAATTTTATCGAATACCTTCTTGGCGTCTATTAAGGTAATCATGTTTTTCTCTTATTCTGTTTCATTATGTGATATATTACAGTAGCCCATCTCCAACATTAAATGAGCTTTGCATTTTGGGATAAAAGCTCCTTTATCACTTGATAGGTGCCAACTCCGACATTCTTCCAATACATAAAATCAGAAACACAAGTATATCTACAAACCCCAGTACACCATGGTGCATTATTCCAGTTGTTGACTATACTGTCTGACTGAAATGATCTGATACACCCCAAATAGGTAATTCAGTATGATAACTACAAACGCTGCATCAGACTTCCAGAATTCCCTTCTGTTGGTGCTTCCATGGACCTCCCCTTTGCTCTGATTTTCCTTCTTTTGCTTTGAAGGACTCTTCCACTGGAGCTGTGCCCTTAGAGGTAAGACCACCTTTCAAGTGAATGCTTCATACACAGCTATAAGTCTCTCATTGGCTCCTCACACTTCCCAAGGCCTTGTAAATCTCTTTGCTCAATAAGCCCTGAAACACTTGGGCCTCTACCCACATGTGTTACTCTCTGCAAATAATCATGCCTCCTAATTTAGAGTCAGGTTAAGACTGCTGGAGATGAGCTACCTCAGAGTTTCTCAATCTCCATATTTCTTCCTCTATCACCGATTTTCTTGGCGCTTTTTCCAGCGCTAGAAGAAAGACAATCTCTCTTCCTTTCCAAAGCCCTGGCAGAACACTGGAGAACACTCTGGATCTTGAGACTCAGTCAGTCCTTAACAGAATCCACATCTTGTCTTAACAAACAACACATATTCCCTTAGGCCTAGAGTTGTCACTCCCCTCTCGTGTCTGTTGGTAAACCACGTTCCCCCCGGCTCCTTCAACTGCTCTAAGTGCTTGCCATCTCTCCCTTGTTTGGACCTTCCATACCAGTGATCGCCCTCACACCCAACACCTTAGTTTAGACCCAAGTGACCTCTTATAATAACTGGTCTATCTTTCCCTTTGCTGTATATTGCCATACTAGCCTGGGACTGCATGTTGGGGTTTTGGGGTTTGATTTTTTTTTTTTTTTTTTTTTTTGGTGGTGGGGGACTGCATGTTTTTACTTTAACCTGAACTTATGAGAACTCTGAGTAATTTAAACAGACTAGCTCCTTTAGGGAGAAACATATATATGTAAGTGCAATCACAAATTAGTAGTTTACATAAAAATATTAATAATGTCTCCTGAGTTGCAGCCCTGCTACTTTACCAAAAGCTGTCTCAAAAGTCACTGATCATAAAATGCAGCTAAATCTTTTTGCACTGCACAGATTCTGTGCAGTGTTTGAAATCATCAACCAAACATCATTTTTCAAACTTTTTGTTCTCTTGGCTTTGGCGGTATAGTAGTTACCTGTGGTAGGCAGAATAATGACCTTTCCCCCCTCACCCCTGTCATCCCTCAAGATGTTTATGTCTTAATCTCCTATGAATGTGTTACGTTACATGACAAAAGGAAATTTGCAGGTGGGGTTAATTTAAGGATCCTTAAAGGGGGAGACAATTCTGGACCATCAAAATGAACCAATGTAATCACAAGGGTCTTTATAAAAGAGAGGTAGGATGGCCACTAAGCATATGAAGATGTTCAACATCACTAACCATTAGAGAAATGTAAAACAAAGCCACAGTGAGATACCACTTCATGCCCATCAGGATGATTACTATCAAAACAAACAACAAAAAATGTTGGCAAGAGTGTGAGAAATTGGAGCCCAGCGCACAGCTCATGGAAACATAAAATGGTGCAGCTGCTATAAGAAACAGTATGGCAGTTCCCAAAAAATTAAAAATAGAATTACCGTATGATACAACAATTCCACTTCTGGGTATATGCCCCCCCAAATTGAAAGGAGGGTCTCAAAGAGAGATTTGGTACACCCATGCTCATAACAGCATTATTCACAATAGTGCAATATAATAACAATTTATAAGAAATATATCTTTGGTCATTCAGCCCACTGGTGTCCAAGAATTGCTTGGTGTTGTGCGGGGGAGGGGTTGGGTCTGGGAAACTAAAAAAATAGCCAAAAGCTAGAAGCAACCTGAGTAGCCTCCAATGGTTGAATGGATACACAAAACATGGCATATACACACAATAGAATATTATTCAGCCTTTAAAAAGAAATTCTGACACATGCTATGACATGAACTTTCAAAACATTATGCTAAATGAAATAAACCAGATACAAAAGGACAAGGATCGTAGGATTCCAGTTACAGGTGGTGTCTAGAGTAGTCCAAATTTATAGAAACACAAAGTAGAATTCTGCTTGCTAGGGGCTAGGAGGAGAAGTTGTTGTTTAATGGGTAGAGAGTGTGCATATGCTTAATAATACCAAACTGTACCCTGCAAAATGGTTAGGATGATAAACTTTATGTTTTGTGTATTTTACAACAGTTAAAAAATAAACTAGGTTTTCTATCAAAAATAACAGCAATAGGGGTGCCTGGTGGCTCAGTTGGTTAGGCGTCTGCCTTCAGCTCAGGTCATGATCCCGGAGTCCCAGGATCCAGCCCCACATCCATCAGGCTCCCTGCTCAGCAGGGAGTCTGCTTCTCCCTCTGCCCCTGCCCCCACTCCTCCCTCTCTCTTTCTCTCTCTCTCAAATAAATAAATAAAATCTTAAAAAAAAAAAAAACAGTAATAGCAACCACCTGAAAAAGGGAGGTAGGAACATCAGAGTGATGACAAATAGAGGTCAGATTTGATGACAGAAATAGAGGTCAGAGTGAGCAAGACCTCGAGCTAGGAATGCACGCACTTCTGGAGGCTAGAAAAGGCAAGGAAATGGATCCTCCCTAGAGCCTTCAAAAGGAACCCAACTCCACTGGCACCTGGATTTCAGCCTTGTGGGAGCCATTTTAGATTCGTGACGTCCAGAGCTGTACGTTAATAAAGCTGTGTTGTTTTAAGCTACTAAGTTTGGGGTGATTTGTTACAGCAGCGATAGGAACTTAATACATCACCCAGTTTTCCTAAAGTCATATTTTATGTTGAGTTTTCTTATTAATGGCTTGGTGTTGTTTATAGTTAGTATGAATTTTCTTACTGCACATGACTATATTTTTCCTAATGTACGTTATTTTCAAAAGTCTGATTCAGCAAATGTTGGAGGTGTCAGGGAACAGAACCCCAGCCCACAAACTCCTAACCCTTTCTTGCATCAGATTGTACCACCCAAGAGGATCTTGTAATATCCTCCCCTAAATTTCTTGTAAACCAACAACAACAGTGTTAGTAAAATTTCCACAAACTTTCCCAACACTAACAATTCTTACACCCCCAAACCTGAGTCCTGGGGTAAGGATAGATACGTGTCCTAAGTCAGGTGGGGGAAACTGGAGAGCAGAATAAATGTTGGTGAGGAGCATGGGCTTTAGGGTTATTTAGCCTGAGGTCAAACCCCAGCACAGCCACTTGCTAGCTGTCTGACCATGGGTGAGAGCTTCAGTTTCATTACTAAAAGTAGTGATAGTCTTAGGGTTATTATAAGCATTAAAGAATGTCAAGGGCTTAGCCAGGGTCCCTGGCACCTTTCAAGTGTTCAGTGAAAGTTGCTGTTTTGTTAGTTGTTATTATTTTCATGACTCTTGATTATGAAGCTGAGTCAAGAAGTCCAGAGCGAGCAGGCTTTGCTGTTTCCCCCGTACTGTCCACATAACAGAATGCTAAGGTCACCTGGCAGACTGCCAGGCAAATGCCTGCTAGCTCTCTTGTGTGGTTCAACCCTGAATCGAGAGAACACTTTGAAATACTGCCAATAGGCTGACATGATTTATATCATGGAGGTGAAAAATGAGCCATTCAAATTCTCTCAAAATCTACCTGCACACAAAAAGTCAATAGCAGAGGTCCCTCTGGGCTCTAAGCTAGAATTCCATCAATGAGATAACATGCACTCTTGGTGACCACCGTTACCAATGATAGACATTCAGGAGGACACACTTTGAACATAAAATAAACACTGAAAACACCAAGCAGATCTATAGGAACTGCTATATTATAGTGTCCAAAATACATAATTAAGTGGAAAATGCAAGCTGTGGTATTACATGCATAGTCTTATCCAATTTTTGTAAAATAAGATAATTATATGTATTTATATATGTACAGATAAAAATATGAGATATTCATTTATACTCTGTCCTAGTTTTCATAAACCTATTTGACAATGCCTGTGTTTATCTTCAGCAATCAGAAAACTGGTACAGATAAATTTTATTGCCACAAGCATTTTTTTTTAAAGATTTTATTTATTTATTTGACAGAGAGAGACACAGCGAGAGAGGGAACATGAGCAGAGGCAGAAGGAGAGGGAGAGGGAGAAGCAGACTCCCCACTGAGCAGGGAGCCTGATGCGGGGCTTGATCCCAAGACCCTGAGATCATGACCTGAGTCAAAGGCAGACGCTTAACGACTGAGCCACCCAGGCGCCCCTGCCATGAGCATTTTTAAGTTTAGTTTGCACTCAACTTTTATTGAAGATTGATAACCAAAAATGGTCATGTTAAGAATTTGCATCTTCTGCAAATCCAGCAGTATCAGTCAACACTGGTAGGTTGTGAGTAGCAGAAATCCAACTTGAAGTAGCTGAAGCATAAGAAGGAAATGTACTGGCCCACATCACCAAAGAACAGGAAGGGTGGTTTGATTGGGCCTTAGGGAACTGGAATGCAGTTAAGACTGGCTGATTCTGTCTCTACTTCTGTTTCTCTTTGCAAATTGACTATTTGTACTGTCCTGCCTCGGCCTCAAGAGGCTCCATGCTTGCATCATTATGGCTTCCTGACCAGAAAGGAAAGTAAGCTCCAGTTAGGAAAGTCCCCGAGAAGGATTTGGATAGTCTGGGTAGATCAGGGACCTGTCACCATGGTCAGATGTGTGAGGTATTGTGAATGGCAGGCCCCATCCTTCCCTAGAACCCTAGATTTGTAGTTGGGGCGATGGCTATTGTAGTCAGTAGAGACATCTGTGATGAAGTCCCATAGACAGGTGGCTTATAAACAACAGAGATTTGTTTCTCATAGTTTTGGAGGTTGGAACTCCAAGATCAAGGTACCAGCATAGTCAGGTTCTGGTGAGGGCCCTCTCCTGGGTTGCAGATTGCTGACATGTCATTGTATCCTCACATAGCACGAGGAGAGCAAGCTAGCTCTCTGGCCTCTTCTTATAAGGACACTACTCCTATTCATAAGGGTTCCATCCTCCTGACCTAATTACTTCCCCAAAGCCTCACATCCAACTACCATTATGTTGGGGGTTAGGGCTTCAACAAAGGAATTTTGGAGGGGGTACACAAGCATTCAGTCCATAACAATGGTGTTCCTCAAAAGAAGAGTGGTTCTGTTCTGGGCAGACAGCTGTATATTTTTATTGCTGAAGACATTGCCAAGATGCATTCCAGCATCTGTTGTGAAAGTTTATTGGCAACTAATTTGTCCTTAAGCAAAGGCTCCGAGACAGGAAGTGTCAGTGTGCTTGGGGAAAAAAGGAAGATGAAGAGACTCTGTTTAACAGAGTAGCATCTGTATAGGGCAGTGTCCAGAGACAAGATCAGAAACCCAGGTTGAGAAGAGATAGTAGATATAGCATCAGTGGTAGTCTAAGATATTTGGCCAGAATAATACATTTACATTAAAGTTTTTTTATAGGTAAGTTTATTTTTAATCCCAAAGATTTTAAGATCTTAAGATCCCCAATTTCAAGTTTTTCAAAACCTACGTTTTTCAGGGACAGAAGCCTCACTATTGGAAAAGGAATACTAGACATAATTTTTTTTAAAGATTTTATTTATTTATTTGACAGAGAGTGAGAGAACACAAGCAGGGGGAGCAGCAGAGGGAGAGGGAGAAGCAGGCTCCCCGCCAAGCAGGGAGCCTGATGCAGGGCTTGATCCCAGGACCCTGGGATCATGACCTGAGCCAAAAGCAGACACTTAACCGACTGAGCCACCCAGACACCCCTAGACATAAATTTTTATTAAATGTCAATTAAACGAGTCTGTTAAAAATATAGGTGACAGGACTGATTTAGGAGTTCTATAAAAGATACCTGTATTAGGGTTCTCCACAGAAACTAAATCAATAGGAGATAGATGATAGATAGATGATAGATAGATAGATAGATAGATAGATAGATAGATAGATAGATAGATAGAGATTTATTGTAAGGTGATGGCTCATGTGATTATGGAGGCTGAGAAGATCCACATTTGCTATCTGTGAGCTGGAGACCCAGGAGAGCTGGTGGTGTAGTTCCTGGGCCCGAGAGCCAGAGAGCTGATGGTGCAGATTCCAGTCTGCATCTGAAGGCCTGAGAACAAGGAGCAGCAAGGGCAGGGGAAGATCGATGTCTCGGCTCAGTCTGGCAGAGAGAGATTGAATCTAACCTTCCTCTGCCTTTTTATTCTATTCAACCCCTCAATGAATTGGATAATGCCCACTCACATTGGGGAGGGCAATCTGATTTACTCAGTCTTCTGATGATCAAATGCTAATTTCTTCCAGAAACACTCCCACAGACATACCCAGAAATAATGTTAACCAGATACCTGGGAATCCCATGATCCAGTCAAGTTGAAGCATAAAATTAACTATCACAATACTTTTATATCCTTACTTTAATTTTGAATTTTAATCGATACCAGCTGAATAAGCTTTGATCTGAAAAGATGTCATCCTATGGAATTCATAGAAAGCCCTTTGTTTTGACAAAGCTTGTAATTGTATCAGCAATCTAGGAGGTGGCTCAAGGCTAGCACACCTTTACCTCTGTAGATACGTTCTCTGTCTCCAAAATGGACACACTGATCACTTCTTGGCAAAAAACAGAGGGAGACAGAGATAGAGAATTTCGAAAATACAAAGACAATGACCATATAATAGATCAGTGCTTGTGTATCCAATTTTAAGTGGCCTTCTCTTTCCCCAGTGCCGGGCCCATTGTGTTCCACTGTGTCCTGGAAAGCCTCATGTCATTTAGCATACACCAGGCAAAGAGGGTTAACTGTTCCCGCTGTACCAGCTCTGTTTCACTTGTGCATCTTAGCTCAGTGAGAATTCTGCAGAAAGACATCAAGTGGGGCTGAGCTTTGTCTTTCATGGATGTGCTGTCTGAATTTCCAGACGAACACACGATGAATATTAACCAGCGTCTTTTGATGATGGTACACAGCAGTTCAATACGCTGGCAGCGCCCCCCCCCAACCCAGAACAGCACTAGGTCATTGTGTTTATCTCCTAAAAATCACTGAGGATATTAGAGTTTTCTTTTTTTTTAATCCAGTTTTTGACAAAAAGAGAATATAGAATAGACTACACGTATTATTCTGTGTGACACATGAACCAGTTGAAAAGGATGACAAATTTAATAAGAGTAAGAGAGTGCAGGTAAAAGGGATAAAACAGTGAGAGACATTTTTATAATTCGTGAAGATGTGAGGACTTTTTGGGAAACCAGAAAAAGTATCAAGAAGTATTTAGGTAGCTCTGTTGGTCATAAAGTAATGCTTTATGTGCTCTGAAATAAATCACGACGATAACAGTAATTACAGTCCTTACACAGTGCTGACTATGTGCTACTCAGTGTTCTAAGTATTTTATGCATATTTTAATTTACGTAATCCTCACAACAACTCTATGGGATGGTTACCATTATTATCCCCATTTTCTGCAAAGACGGTGATACTAGGCATGGAAGGATAAGCCATCTGCCCACAGGAAGCAGTGATGCCTACGTTAGCCTTTGTGAACGGGATTGGTGCCCTTACAAGATGAGGTCCGGAAGCTGGCTCGACCTCTTTCTGCTGTGTGAGGATACAGCGATTCGTCAGCAGTCTGCCTTAGCACTGGGGCAGTAGGGCTCCAGAGTCCGTGCTCTCTTTTTTTTTTTTTTTTTTTTAAGATTTTATTTATTTGCGAGAGAGAGAATGAGAGACAGAGAGCAGGAGAGGGAGGAGGGTCAGAGGGAGAAGCACACTCCCTGCCGAGCAGGGAGCCCGATGCGGGACTCGATCCCGGGACTCCAGGATCATGACCTGAGCCGAAGGCAGTCGCTTAACCGACTGAGCCACCCAGGCGCCCCAGAATCCGTGCTCTTAATGGCTATGCCACACTACCGGATTCATCTTTCCCCTTTGTGCAGAAACTTGCCTCCTAGAAGATGCTTATACACTTAAACAAAAAACCTGGAAATGATCTAAATGTCTATCAGAGAAATGCTTTGATAAATTAGGGTACAAACATAGTATATCTTGTGTTAGAAGCGGGGGCTTTCTTTCTTTCTTTCTTTTTCTTTCTTCCTTCCTTTCTTTCAAATATTTTATTTATTTGACACAGAGAGGGAACACAAGCAGAGGGAGTGGGGGAGGGAGATGCAGGCTTCCCCCTGAGCAGGGAGCCCGATGCCGGGCTTGATCCTAGGACCCTGGGATCATGACCTGAGCCAAAGGCAGAGGCTTAACGACTGAGCCACCCAGGTGCCCCAGGAGGGGGGAGGCGGGTTTCTATGCATGGATTTAGAACGGTGTTTGTGTAATATTTTTTATGCAAAAAGAACAAATCGAAAAGAGTAGATATAGCATGAAACCATTATTTTAAAAATTGTAGATACATATGTATGTTTTTATTTTTTATTTGATGAAGGATAGTTGGAAGAAAGGCGGGGGGGGCAAAGGGTCCCAAGAGGAAACCACCCTTAAAAGGATTTTTAATCCATCCCTGGAAGGAGCCTGCCACCCTTTCCCACGTGACAAAAATCTGATTGGATGACGGGGGCATGGAGGGTTAATCAGATTAAAACAGCCTGCCAACAAACCCATAAAAACCCCTAGATCAAATGCCAAATCGGCAATCCTCTCGGGTCCCTTCCCTCTTTCCCCTCCCTCTTTGGGAGCTTTGTACTATCGCTCAATAAACTTTGCTTTGCTGCCCACGACTCTGTCTGGTCTACCTCTTCATTCTTCAAAGCGGCGTGACCAGGAACCACGGGCACCGAAAGAAAAGAAAATTTTGTAGCAGAGTCAATAAATATTTACTAAGCACTTACAATGTACGAAGGAAACTAGGGATGCGGTGCTAAGTCAGACCAAGTCCGCGCCCCTCACAGGCGTTGAGCTCTCAGGAGAGAGAGGTGGAACAAGTAAATAATTACTTGCAGATCACTTTGACTGCCTTGAAGAAAACTAAGCACCGTCTGGGGGAGGGGTGGGGAGGCATTCTGAGGCCGTGTAAGAAGGGATATTAGAGAAAGAACGCAGTGGAAAAATGCCAGAGAAGAAAGTCCCAGGCAGAGGAGACATAAAATTGAAGGTCCCTTTGTGGAAGGAGCACTGCATCACTTAGAAAGTCTGGTGAGCCAGGGGCATAAGGAGTGAAAGGAAGGGGGGCAGCCCATGCGGGGCCAAAGGGGTTGGATTTTATCCCAAGTGCAAAACTTCATTTTAAGTGTGCACCTGGCCACTGTTGGAAGCATGGAGATCAGTCAGAAAGCAAATGTAGTCATCCAGGTGAGAGTAGATGGTGGCTGGCCCCAGGGCCAAGGTCATAGACACCATGAGATGTGGCAGAATTCAGGATGTATTTTGAAAACAGTCAATAGGACTTCCTGGTGCACTGGTTATGGGGTGTGAGGGAAAGAGAGAAACCAAGGCCGACTCCCCGATTTTAGCCAGAACGAGATGAAATTTGGGGCCCTGTAATGAAAGGGAAACTCTGGGACGCGGAGTTGGGCCAGGAGTCAAGAGGCCCATCTTGGAGTTACTAAATTCGAGCTGCCAATTTGGAATACAAGTCAAGATATCAAGTAGGTGGTTGTATATTCATATGCATGAGTTCCCTCCCAGGTGCGTTGACTGGCCTTGGAGAAGCGGAACTTAATACTTTGTAAGCCCTCCATCTTCTATAAAATTTTTTTTTTGCACTAAGCTTCTAGGTTTTTTGTGGGTTTTTTTTTAATAATTTTTTTTAAAGATTTTATTTATTTATTTGAGAGAGAGAGAATGAGAGAGAGCACATGAGAGGGGGGAGGGTCAGAGGGAGAAGCAGACTCCCCGCTGAGCAGGGAGCCTGACGTGGGACTTGATCCAGGGACTCCAGGATCATGACCTGAGCCGAAGGCAGTCGCCCAACCAACTGAGCCACCCAGGCGCCCTTTTTTTTAAATAATTTTTAAAATACAGCAAAGAAAATGTGTATAAGTGCAAATATATGAATCTGTGTAAAAGAAAGGAAGGTCTAGAAAGAGAAACACATCATAAATAGTGAACAACAACCCTTGAGCAGCTTAACTTTTACACTTAAATGTATTGATTGGATCTTTTTCATTAAATAAGGGCCTGGGGGTGCCTGGGTGGCTCAGTCATTAAGCGTCTGCCTTCGGCTCAGGTCATGATCCGGGGTGCTGGAATCGAGCCCCGCATCGGGCCCCCTGCTCGGCCGGGAGCCTGCTTCTCCCTCTCCCACTCCCCCTGCTTGTGTTCCCTCTCTCGCTGTGTCTCTCTCTGTCAAATAAATAAATAAAATCTTTAAAAATAAATAAATAAATAAAGAGCCTATATACCTTTGAAGTTTTGTTCAAAAAGAAGTCCATGGAGGTCAGGGTGGGTTGTGGTCTCTCCACCACCTGTTTCCGGCAGGAGCAGGGGGCACCAAATCCATTCTGTTCCTGCTCCGGTCTGCCTGGGATCAATAACCGTGCCACTCACGAGAAAGACTCACCCTGTGTTTAATTTTGTTGGTTAATAAAGAAAATTCATCTTTCTCTTTGATGATAAAGATCGCATCCACAAATCTGAAATCTTAACGAATTCTGTCTATGGCACTATCGAGCTGAAGGGACCTGGAGATTCTGTCCTCCCTCTCGCGTTTGTGGATGAGGGTGGAGGTCTAGGCTCCCCGCTTGGCCTTCTCTGCTGAGTGGGGGCATTTGGCCGGAGTTAAGGTGTTTATCGTCTAAAAGTTTCTCCATTGCTAGACTGCACTTTTCTTGGTCCTGTGGCTGCAGAAAGCAGGCTTCTGTGGCTGGTCTTCCACGTGTGCTTGTCGCCATTTCTGAGTTCCCGATGCTTCAGCTCCAAGTCTGGGATCCATGACGGAAAAAGAAAACCCAAGGAGCTCAGCACTGTTACTCCTTGTGTCCCAAGGTCCCTAGCCTGTCTTCCTTCTTCTGTCCACCTTCAGAGTCTTCTTTTGTTCGAGTATGAACTATGTCCATCGTTTAGCTGTATTTAGCAGGACAAATAGGGAAAAGTAGACACCTATTCCATCCTCCTGGATGCTGAAGTCCTTTTAAAAGATAAAGGGTAAGAATGAAACCTCAGTGCTTTGTTTCTTCAAGAAGACCTCCAGGCTCTGCCACAGTGACTGCACCGGAAGAAGGGAGGGGGTGCAGGTGAGGCTCTGGTCACAGGCTGGCTTCCCCCCGGAGCAGACTCTGAGATGGATGAGCCAGCACGCAGGATGTTCAGGAGGGAACACTTTGGGATCAACAATCGTGGAAAGGGAGGGAAGGGAAAGATGTCAAGTCTCCATGGAAGCTTCCCCTGACCGGACAGGGCATTCTGGAGGAGTCCCAAGTTGGGCAGAAAGGGTCGGGCCTTGAGACTCCCACATCATCGGTCACAGGATGTGGGTCGCTCAGAAAAGGGCTGTGACCTTTGGCAGGGCAGGCTCTGGGTGACACAGCACCGCTTTGTCACACCTGACTTTCTATGATGGGCTGGTGACCGAAAGCTCCAATCACTATCCTTAAGTTGTGGCCCGACCTGGGGGTTGTTGATTTCCATTGGTTTTCTAGGTTTCTGATAACTATTTTCAAGGAAGGGGTAAGCCTCAGATATGGGAAATTTTCTCCAGCTACGCAAGGCGAGATCCTAGCAATGGGGGCAGAACTCTTACCTTCTCCTTCCCCATTGTGTCTGGCTCCAGCCAACTTTGCTTCAAGTGACTATTTTTTTTTTAAACTTTAAAAAATTTTTTAAAAAATTTATTTGACAAGAGAGCACATAAACCAGGAGAACAGCCAGCAGAGGGAAAAACAGGCTCCCCTCTGAGCAAGCAGCCTGATGTAGGACTCGATCCCAGGACCCTGGGATCATGACATGAGCCAAAGGCACTTGCTTAACCACTGAGCCACCCAGGTATCCCAGCTTTGCTTTAAGTTAAATTCTCTTTCTTCAAGACTGAGCCGCCACCTCTAAACACATTATTGTCAACAGTACTAGAAATATGACCATAATTTATTGCGCATCACCATGTTTCTGTCAATCACATATTTTATTTTGGGTGTTTCCAACCACTAGGTGGTAGAAATTATTATTCCTCATTTTCTTGTGCTTTTCCCACCGTACCGTGCCATCCGCCTCTCGCGTGCACCAGGGTCTCAGGCAGCTTAACAGAGCCCTTATTCCGTCATCCAGGTACCCCATGTTCGGTACGATATGAAACCGTCCGCGCAACTCCAGTTTTAAAAAATCATTTGGAAGAAAGTATTTCAAAATATTTACTTTGGTTATCTCTAGACTGTGAAACTTACAAGTGATTTTGTTTTCTTCTAGACTTTGCAATGTCTTCTAAAAGTTTTATAAGAACGTATATGACATCGTAAATGGGGAAAAAGCCTTTGAAAAAAAGAAAATAAACAGTCAGATAGAAAAGACTGTTCAAAAGTGAAACCAGCTGTCAGTGGGCAAAGTGTGAAAAAAACACAAGAGAGTCCGAGAATAGACGCAATTTATATACTCTGCCCTCATTTGTAGAAATGATTCTGTTTATGTTCTAGATGAGTTTCTGAAAGGTTGACTCTAAATTGGTTTTTTCTAAGTTGAGGCCTACTTTAGATAGGATAGGGAAAGTGCTTATATAAGTAAATATTATAGTAATTCCCTTTGTATAGTTACAATAATACATTAATTTGCACTTGCGCATTTACAAAGCATGTTAATATATATTGTTTAGTTTGACCATCCCAACAGTGATGTGTGAGGCACTGTTTTTCTTTCTTTCTTTCTTTTTTCATTGACTCTTCATTTATTGTGTCAACAAGTATTTCTTGGGTACTCAAGGACACCAAGTTTAGTGGGTAAGATCAGACAGACCTCTCTTTTGCAGGCACCAAACCTGTCTTGAGACTCAGAATTTTCAGTACATTGACAATCATAGCTAGAAAAACAATCCATCTAGGACTTAAATTCATGTCTTATGACCAGTCAACCTGGCCTCTTTCCACTACACTAGCCTTGAATTTAGTTACTTATAAGCAATGATTTCCGTGTCTACTTGATATGCATTTGTTTACACAATATTTCTTTTTTAAACTCATTCTAAAGCTACTGAGTACCTGCCACGTGCCAGGCCTCCCAGGCCTCCCCCTCGACTGGGGACACAGCCGTGTACAAGACAGACGCAGTCTTAGTCTCATAGAATTTAGAGTCGGGGGCCAGGGCCTGGGGGTGCAGGAGAGAGAGCTAACTGAACAGGATCATTTCAGATGGTGGCTAAGTACGATGAAGATGACAAGCATGACAACACGGCAGAGAGACTCAAAGTGTGTGGGTGTGCGTTCCCTTCAGGAAGGGTCTTCTGGGGGCCCTTTCAGAGGAGGAAGCCAGATGATTCTGGGGGTTAGAGCGTTCCAGTAAGAGGGAATCAGAAAAGCAAACATCCTGAGGTGGTGGGAATAGACTTGATTTGTTTGCAGGACCAGAGGAAGGTCTGCGAGACTGGGGTAGGGGCTCTTTAAGGCTGGTGGACTATAGCTAAGAATTTGGTGTGCAACTTATTTATGATCAGCCTCCTACAGAGCAGGGACAGGGCCTGGGCTCTTTCCTGAGGCTTTTGTGTGAGCAATGGCCAGTGTGGTCTGGTCGCTTCCACACCTGGCCCTGGCACTCACTCCCTCCATCCCATTCTTGGGCAAATGGCTCCCTACATTCCCAGCCTCAGTTTCCCTACCCATGAAGCGCAGAGGTCGTCACTGTCCTTGTCTCCTACTGAATTCATTCCCTTGCCCCATTCCTCACAAGATTGTAAGCCCATGGCACCTGGGTGGCTCAGTCGGTTAACTGTCTGCCTTCGGTTCGGGTCATGATCTCAGGGTCATGGCATTGAGCCCTGTATGGACTCTCTGCTCAGCGGGGTCTGCTTCTCCCTCTGCCCCCCCACCTTCCCCGCTCACGTTCTCTCTCTCTCTCTCTCAAATAAGTAAATAAAATTAAAAAAGAAAAAAACAAGATTATGAGCTCTGTGAAGCCTGGAATGAGGTCTCTGTTTTATATCTATCTTCTCCACACCCCAACCCATCCATCCACCCACACCCAAAAGCATTGAGGCCATTTTTGTTAAATCATGACAGATCAACGGTTACAGAAGGTAGGGATTTGAGAAACATACAGGTGTTAGATAAGCTGGATTTGTTGACCCACTATAAAAACTAGCAATAAAATTAGCTATAAAAAGAAAAAGGAGGCATGTGTAGGCACTGCAGCTGGCTTGCTGCTAGCTCCCAACAGCCCTCACCATCTGGGGCCCCGGGGGGAGAGCCCCACTCTCCAATCCTCTCCCTCACTCAGGGGTGGGTGCCTCGCTGGGAAGAAATGTGCCATCTTGCCTGATAGGCTCTTTGGAAGTCAGGCCTGCTCGTCTGGCAGTCTTCTGGGAATGAGATTTACCTACCTGAACAGCCCATGTTTCATCCCGATGTCTCCATCCCAACTATACCTTCTTTGAAGAGTTGAGTAAAGGAAGAGATAGATGACATTTGCTCAGTTTCAACCTCAGGAATAAAAGAGTGAACTTTCCAAATTCAAAACTGATCATTTACTCCTAGCTTTCCCAGGGCTCCCCATCACCCCCAGAAGGAAGTCCAATGTCCTTATGAAGACTTTTGAGGTCCCACAAATTCTAGCTCTTACCTCCCCTCCCAGCCTCAACCCCACACACACCATTCTGCTTCGCTCTCTCTCTACCTTCCCACCTTCTCTTAGTCCCTATATTGGCCACCCTGACCTCTCTCCCATGGCTGGGAATTCTTTCCACCTTTCCCCTGGCCCCTTTCATTGGTGAGGGAACTCATTCCTATCTTCATCTCTTGTGCGTCGGGTCAAATATGACTGCCTTGACGAGGTCCTGCCTGGGACACAGGCTATTCTAGTCCATTCCTATAGCCCTCCAGGGCCCTGTCTCTTAGACCTCATTGTAATTCACCTTTAATGGCCAGCCTCCCTGAGGGCAGAGGTCTGGTTCACTGTGGCCTTCCTGCCTCACCCAATGTCTGGCCTAGGGGCTACAGATCCTTGTTGAATAGATGAACAAATAAACCAGGAAGACCTTTGAAACTTTTCAGCATTGCTTAGACTTTAGGGTGAAATTTGGGTGACCTCTTGAACTTTTGTTTCTTTGACTCTGGCAATTGTTCAGATGAACAGGGCCTGTGGCTAGGAAGGAGAAGGCAAGATAACAGTAACAATAACAGGAGCGTTTTTTATGCTCTTACCTTACGTCAGGCTCTTAGCTCATTTAATCCCCACAATACTTAATTATCTCTACTCTGCCTTTAGTCCTGGTAAGGGGGGTGTTGGGAGGATGGGGGGTGGGGTGGGCAATAAGTACTGTGTGGGCAACTTTAAATAGAAAAAAAAGTAGGCTCAATCTGGAGTCTGCTCCAAGAAAGGGAAGAAGCCCCAGGACTCTGGCTTCAGGGCTGGGAAGTGGTTCTGGATTGCCTGGTCAACAGTAAACAGGGTTTACCTGGTCCTAGCCAATTGCTAGGACTGGGCTAGGAGTGCTTTCTATATATATATATATATTTAAGATTTTATTTATTTACTAAGTCAATCAGAGAAAGATAATTATCATATGATCTCACTGATAGGTGGAATTTAAGAAACAAGGCAGAGGATCATAGGGGAAGAGTGGAAAAAATGAAACAAGAAAAACCAGAGAGGGAGACAAACCGTAAGAGACTCTTAATCATAGGAAACAAACTGAGGGTTGCTGGAGGGGAGAGGGGTGGGGGGATAGGGTAACTGGGTGATGGACATTGGGGAGGGTATGTGTTGTAATGAGCACTGGATATTATATAAGACTGATGAATCACAGACCTGTGCCCCAAAACAAATAATACACATTATATGTTAATTAAGTGAATTTAAATAAAAATTTTTAAAAAAGATTTTATTTATTTGAGAGAATGAGCACGAGCAGTGGAGCGGGGGACAGAGGGAGAGGGAGACGCAGACTCCCCACTGAGCAGGGAGCCCCACTCGGGGCTTGATCCCAGGACCCTGGGATCATGACCTGAGCCGAAGGCAGACGCTTAACGACTGAGCCACCCCGAGCTACAATTTTAGCCTGACTTGACCTCTCTCTTCATCAGCTAGGACTGCTATCACAAAATACTGTAGATTGGGTGGCTTAAATAACAGATACTTATTTTTCAAGTTCTGGTGGCTGAGAAGATTGAGATCAGGATGCCAGCATGGTTGGGTTCTGTGGAGAGCCCTTTTCCTAGCTTGCAGACCCCTGCCTCTTTGCTGTGTCCTCACATGGCTGAGAGAGAGAGAAAGTGCCCAGGAGGGAGCACCGGTCTCTTCCTCCTCTTATAAGGGCACTAATCCCATTAAGGGGTTCCATCCTCTTGACCTCATCCAAACCTAATCACGTCCCAAAGGCCTCACCTCCAAATACCATCACACTGGGGATTCGGTCTTCCATGTTTGATTCTGGGGGGACACACACATTCAGTGCATAACAACCCTGAGGTCTGCTTGCTCACTGGGAGATTCCCAGGTGCTCAGTGAAGCACCATGTTCAGGTTCACTTCTTGAGTATAGCTGAATGTGTTTACTCAGAGCATTGAGGCTATATTAGGGATTTAAACAAACAATATGCTGCCCAGGTCAGCAAGTCCAAGTTTGTAAGCGCAGATGCAGAACCCACTTTTGTCCCAGCAGGAGACAGATGATTTTAACTGAGATCCCTCAGTCTGGAGGCCCCCAGAGGATCCCCTGAGCTCATTCTGGTATCTTGATCCAAGATATTTTTGGCTAGTGCTCTGAGTACTTTCTCTGTTCCCTAGCTGATCCTCCTCCATCTGATACCCACAAAACCCAATCTCTTCTATAAAAGTAAAACTTCTCTTTCTCAAGCTGAGTCTTCTGCCCCCAGCCAGATGTCCGAGGTCTCTTCTGTCTTATAGTTTCTGCTTCCAGAGCCATTTTATCTCTCCAGATAGTTTGACTAACTCATCTCTGTTTCCCCGGCACTTTCCTGCCTAAAGTCCTCCGCCTTAGGTTCCCATTCAGTCCTAAGTAAACCGGGATGAGTGGTCACTTTACACCAGGAGAAGGTAGAGGGATGTGTTTTCTCACCCACACACCATTTCCTTAGCCCCTAATGTATACATCTTGTCTGCTTGTGTGACAAACTTTCATCCCTGTTTCCAGAAATAGGCCGGTTAGAAGCAATATACTTCTGCAGACACCGCTGACTTCTTTCACGACCGCATGTCCCCTTTTGGACACTAGATGGCAGCCTCACCCCCCCCCTTGTTTAAAGAAAGACTGCACATCTCACCAGACCGCTTGGAAATGCTAGCCATCTGGGAAAACCATGGGCCAGAGGATTAAGAGAGAGAGAGAGAGAGAAGTGAAATATATATGTTTACGGGACAGACTGGAAGGAGCAGATTAGTGCAAAATGGCAAGTAGTAAAAAGCAAAAATAATCAGATTCAGCATAAAATCTTTCAAGCATTTAGAATTTAGGGTGGGAAGAAAGGCATGCTGTTTCACTGCGGAATGGGTCTGCTTTCACCATCTGATCCAAACCACATGTCCATGTGAACAAATTGCATAAAAGAGGAAAGGAAAGCTAACTGGAGTTACAGAAGCCAAATGCAGGGGACGGAACATCTGGGTGGATTTAATTACAGCTTTGGTTCTCTGGGTGAGCGCACAGCATGTTACAGAAGATGGACGTCCCTTCAGGTGTGTTTAACTGGACCCCGCTGACTGGCTGAAGACAGGCTGACAAGCTCCGGATGAGAGGCCCCTCTGGAGGCTGAATGACTCAGACCGCCTGCAGAGAGCACAGTTGCCGTGAGCCTTGCTCATCCTCCTCGAGGAGCTAAATTTATATTCTGAGAAAAGAACATTGTGGTGCTGGGGCTGGTGAGAGGGAACAGGGAGGAGGTGGGAGAGGAGAGTGGCATCCTTTTGGGGTGGGTCTTTGTTGGCTTTAAATGGATTCACATCATAAGGGCTCTGGGAATGAGCCCGAGGGATTTTTCATGGAGAAGGTAGTGTATGAGCCAGTCTATTTTTTTCTGTAGGCAGGCATTTCCCCCTTTATCTCAGTAAGTACTAAAGAACATTAACTGTAGGAGGCACACAAATTATGCTCCTGACCATACCCCCCGCCCCGCCCCACCTTTCAAAACCTTATTTGAATTGAAGATGAACACACTGCCCTTCATAAGCGTACTCACTAACCCAGACATTGGTGGAGCTGGCCGGGCCTCAGTGGCCTAGTGGTCCAGGGGCTTTTCAAACTGTTGGCGAGTCCTAGCTATCCAGAGTTACTCCTGGGCTTCTTTCAACAGTGATGGAGTTGATTCTGCACATAGAATAATTTAAAAATGTCTGAAGAAACAGTTATCACTTGCATCTCTTTTATTATGAACTCTGTGGAAAAATTTGGTCTGAAAAAATCCCTTATTAAAAATAGAAGTTTGGGGGCACCTGGGTGGCTCAGTCGTTAAGCGTCTGCCTTCGGCTCAGGTCCTGATCCCAGGGTCCTGGGATCGAGCCCCGCATTGGGCTCCGTGCTCAGCGGGGAGTCTGCTGCTCCCCCTGCTTGTGCACTCTCGCTCACGCCCTCTCAAATAAATAAATAAATAAATAAATAAATAAATAAATAAATAAATAAA
>NW_023270305.1:16925509-16939551 GCF_011800145.1 Mirounga leonina | reverse complement strand
AATAAATAAATAAATAAATAAATAAATAAATAAATAAATAAATAAATCAAATCTTAAAAAAAATAGAAGTTTGAAGCCCACAGATCAATTTTTTAGGCCCAGAGTGGTGGAGTCAAGTGATGACCTTCTCTGGAGCTGATCATGCTGGATGATTAAACCCTCGTGGACACAGCTGGTCCTGGCAGAGCCCAGTCAGAAGACACACGTTTCCTGTCCTGGATCCCAAGGAACAAGTCAAATGAGAGCTCTGAGGTTGGGAGCCTGGTATGGAGTCAGCAGTGGGAGATGAGTTCTGAGGAGAAAGCCTCGGGGAGGCATCATGGAAGATGCTTCAGCTCAGATGTGGGAGCTGCTCTCCATCCTTCTGAGAGCAGGGATTTGATGGCCGAAGAGGTTGCATCTCCTTTTTCTTTTTGGGACCGGAGGAAGATTTTCAGTCTCATGCCCTCGGCCTGGGAGTGTGATGGGGCAAGAGCTTAGGACAGCCCTGAACTGCCGGGCTGGTGGGAATGTCCCCAACTGGAGGGAAATGTGACCGAGAGTGGAAGGAGCTGGGTAGATGGAAGGAGCCCTGAACAGGGGCTGTGTCAGCCTCTTACCACCTCTGAGTCTCGAGTTCTTCACTTGTAGCATAACTTCACTTGTCATAACGGGTTCTATGTACCACTTAGGGTTGCTTTGAGAAACAAGCAAAATGATCATTGTGACCAGGTGTTTTAAACACAAAGTCGAATATTAAAAGCAGCTGATTGCTGTTAAGTGTCTGACTCTTGATTTCAGCTCAGGTCATGATCTCAGGGGTCATAGGATGGAGCCCTGCGTCGTAGGGCTCTGCGCTCAGTGGGAAGTCTGCTTGAAGATTCTCTCCCTCTGGCCCTCCCCCAACTCGCCTGCTCTCATGCTCTGTCTCTCTAAAATAAATAAATAAATAAATCTTAAAAAAAAAAAGTAGCTGATCGCTTTTCAGCACTATGTTAAGCATGGTGCTTACACAGCCAGTTCTCATGGAAAGACCTGTAAGAAGCAATTATGTCTTAACACAAAGAACGTAGGAGTCCTACGTTGTTCTCGTCAAGAGCAGGGACTTCAATATCACACAGGCCTGGGTTTGGGCCTGCTTCCCACAGTTCCCAGCCATGTGTGATACTGAATGGGTGACTTAAATCCTCTGACTTTCACTTTCCTCAAGGTAATTCCTGGCTTCCAGGATTGTGGTTGTATAGATTAAATGAGATAAGGCATATAAAACATTTAAGAAAATGCTTAGCAAGTGCCTGCAAACATCAGCTTAAAAAGGATGCTTTTATGTGAGCTTCTCTAGAGCTCCCATCCTAGTCACTAGGGGTACATTAGCATTACTAGGGCATTGTGTCTGCATCTGCATCTGTTTACGATCTAATTGGGAGGTAAAATGTAAACACGGGCAGATCACTAACATATAAGACAGTTGACAAAAGATAACAAATAAGTGATCCAAACTTTATATATTTTAAGGAATTTAGAGTAAGGAGAGCAGTAACATCAAGGTTGGGGCAGGAGGTAGGGCAGGAAGATTTTTTGCAAAGCCAATTTTATGTCCATGTAATTGATACAACCATGTAAAGTATACCATGGGTAAACCCAACATCTTGTCCTTTGGGGATTAGATTTCAACATATAAATTTGGTGGGGGGGGGGCACAAACATTCAGTCCATAACACCTATGTATTTCTGAGAATAGTCCCCTCCAGATGTTTTCACATATAGATATCTGAACTCTATGAACCGTTCTTGATTATTATAGTTAAGACTGGTGTCCAGAAGGACCCAAACCTGGAAAGTTCCATTTTATAGTGAATGTATGTCATTTGGCTGTTCTCTCTAGCCAGCTACAGGATGAGATTGAGCCAGGCTAGGCTTGTCATTGTACTTCATCCTCTTGGCCTCAAGAATTGGTCAATGGAATGAGCACTGACCAAGGGCAGGTCAGTCAGAATTATTCCCTGGGATTTTTTTTTTTTTAAGATTTTATTTATTTATTTATTTTGACAGAGAGAGACACAGCAAGAGAGGGAACACAAGCAGGGGGAGTGGGAGAGGGAGAAGCAGGCTTCCCGCCGAGCAGGGAGCCCGATGTGGGGCTCGATCCCAGGACCCTGGGATCATGACCTGAGCCAAAGACAGACGCTTAATGACTGAGCCACCCAGGCGCCCCTCCCTGGGATTTTTCATACATAATTAAAAAAATCTGGTATCTCAAGTTATGGATTGTGGTAGATTATATTTTCAAAGATGTTCACAACAATGTCTCCCAGACTACAGCTCTTTTTACGATGTGACTTATTCACTTCTCCTATTGAGAAGTGGGGTTTATCATATTCCCTCTCCTTGGATCCGGGTAAGTTTGCGACTATGGTAGAAACAATGCTTTGTGATATCTGAGGCTATGTAATTAAAGATAATGCATTTTCCACCTGGTTCTCTTGGGGTACTTCCTCTTGGAACTTAGCCATCATGCTGTGAGGAAGCCCGAGCAGCCTGCATATATGTTCTGGCTGATAGCCCCAGCTGAGGTCCCAATCAACCGCTTATACCAATCATCAGACAAATGGGTAATCTCAGATGATTCCAGATTTCAGCTGTCATCACCCCTAGCCTTTGACACCCAGCTGATGCCACAGAGACTAAAGATGAGAGCCTTGCCCAAGTTATAGCTTATAATGGTTATGATTATTATAGATTTGTCAGTAAAAGAAATGATTGTTTTTGTATTAAGCCACCACGTTTGGGATGGCTTATAATATAGCAATAAATAATTGAAACATAGAACTTGATAATAAGAATTTATAATTTCCAGGACCCATGTCCACTGTAGGAAGAAAATTTATTGGCAGTAGGGGAGAACAATGCCAAGCAGAGATAAAAGTGAAAAAAGAGTCTAATGATGATCAAGTCCCCAGATTCAATCCCTGAGGTCCTCAGATCTTCATCTGCTTCCACTCCTTTACTGCTCACGCTGTGAGCTACCTACTTCCATTTCCTTCAGACAATTCCATTTTCTTGCTTAAGGTAGTTTGGTTTAGGTTTCCATCACCCCTTTCGTGAAGAGGTCTTCAGAGTGCCTTTTTCCTTCAGAACGTGCTGTACATCATTTCTACTTAGGGTGGGGTGCGAAGACCTGCTAGCAGCATCCGTCTCAATTGGGAGATTGTGAGACATGCACATTTCTAGGCATCATCCCAAACCTACTGAATCTGTGAGGGTGGGACCCTGGACTTATTTTAACAAGCTCTCCAGGGAATTCTAATGCATGTTCAAGTTTCAGAGACTCGCTGTACATTCTAGCAGTGTCTCTTTTTTTTTTCTTACTGTCCCTAAAGTAGTGGTTAGAGGATGATGCAAATGACACTAGATCCTAAAGGTCAACTCCTGACTGTCTTTCCACTGTATCACTTCAGTGTGGGGTGTTGCTCCCCGGGGAATGGATAAGGAAGGGTGGCTGATGGTGACACTGCATGAGAATAATTTTCCCACAGAGACGATGCCTTTGAAATTGTTCATTCATAACCACTCATTTGCTCTATAGAATTTGCCGGGCTCTGCCTAATTGTTGAGAGTACATCTAGGTATCGACCCAGCTCCTGTCCCCAGGGAAATTAAAACTTAACTTTGGAAAAATGATATGAATAAAACAATTTAATAATGCCCCGTAGGAAGCTCATGCCAAAAGCCAAATGACAGATACAGTCATGTATCCTGGACACCCTATATGCTCACCATTTCAAGTATTTTGTTCCCGGCCCCATGCACTAGCAAGACATCCTGCAAAGTCCAATTTTGGGGCATTTGAGTCATGTTTCCCATCTTTCACATCTGTCAACAGCACAGAACTCTACATCCACATGCCCCAATTTTGGGTTCAGAAATATAGCCTCTATAGATAGGTCTTTAATGAAAGGAATGATAAATTATCATCTAGTGGTGAAGCCAAGAAAGGTTTTGCAGAGGATGCGAAATTAAGCTGGGTCTAAAAGGATGAGCGGGGGTGGGGGTGGGGGTGGGGGGTGGAGGGTGGGGGGCTTCTAGGAGAGAAATGGGAAGGGCAGCCTGGGGGGCAGAAAGGGAAGCATGTAGCCTGAGGAGAGCTGAGGACTTGCTGGGAGAACAGCCAGTGGGACCTGGTAGGTAGAGCTGTAGAGGAGAAAGTCGGAGAGAAGAAGAGGTGGGGATTGCATTTGTCCACGTAAATCGCGGAGGACGACGAGACTTGGGAGAGAAAATTCTGGCATGAGGACGATCCCCGAGAAAGCGGATCCTAGCAACAGCGGGCAGGACGGGCAGGCGGGGCGCGGAGGGCTTCTCCCCAGACTTTGCTGTGTCCCACGTCGTTTCTGTTCCATTAGGTGGGAAGCCTTTGCTTTTCAGGGCCTTGAATCCCATATAAAAATGGTTCTGCAGTCTTGATCTGTCATTTTCCCTGGGACGTGTGTTCCTTTTAGCATGCGTTGCAAAACGCTGACAATCTCTCTTTAACCTGTACACATTTTATCCTGCATTTTGGCCAACATTCCACGCCCCCCCCCCCCCCCCCCCCCCGGCCATCCAGCATTCTCTGCTTGGATCAGTGTTCAGCAAACGGCGACAATGATTAGAGAGTGTTTATTAAAAAACAAACTAGCTTTATTGAAGTACAATTGACAATAGACTGTACAAATTTAAAGTGTACGATTTGGGGGCGCCTGGGTGGCTCAGTAGGTTAAGCTCCTGCCTTCCGCTCACGTCACGATCCCAGGGCCCTGGGATCCAGCCCCACATTGGGCTCCCTGCTCAGCAGGGAGTCTGCTTCTTCCTCTGCCCCTCCCCCCCATACACACACTCTGTCTCAAATAATCTTTTAAAAATATAAATAAAGTGTGCAATTGGATGTTTTGATATATATGTATATATAATGGTTTGATATATACAGTATATATGTGGTGTATGTATATACACATACACAACCATTACCACAATCAAGCTGATGAACATATATATTATCCCTGGAAGTTTTCTCATGCCATTTAGGGGGCATTTTTAGCAGCATTTTATAGATGAGGAGACAGAAACATAGAAAGAGATTTTCTCAGGGGCCAACCTGATTGGAAATGGAAATTGGTAAGCCAGAGTCTTCCAATCTGTAATGTAATTTTAGGCTTTGGTGCCTCTTAAATTGTCATATTTTTATTTATTTATTTATTTATTTAAAAGATTTTATTTATTCATTGGACAGAGAGAGACACAGCGAGAGAGGGAACACAAGCAGGGGGAGTGGGAGAGGGAGAAGTAGACTTCCCGCTGAGCAGGGAGCCCGATGCGGGGCTCGATCCCAGGACCCTGGAATCATGACCTGAGCTGAAGGCAGACGCGTAACGACTGAGCCACCCAGGCGCCCCCATATTTTTAATTGTATAAGATAAAAATCAGGCAATCATTGTGTTTTAAAAAATGTATATACTTGTATTTTTACTTGTCTTAAGCTACAAGTGTATACCTATAGGAAACATAACCACATAAAATAAGTATTAAATTTAGGCTTTTTGGATACTGTTTCGCTTTGTTAGGGAAAAGGGACTACTCTTGGGGCAGTGAAGCAGATTAAGGAAACAATGTTTTAATTATAGCCGTTTCACAGATAAATGATTTAGGAGAAAGTTTAGATTGGATTAGGCCAAGGATACTTTACATTTTTTTCCAGAAGGGAAACATTTCTACATATGTTGCCTATTTTATTTTTTTAACTCCAAATCAATTCAAGAGTCCTTCTGACGAAGGCATTTATTACTCTGGGTACCGATTTAGCTTGTACAGATATTTGTAAAATTAGCTTGTGGATGAAAAGCACTACTTCCTTCTTAACCTCCTCCTATTATCATAAAAACAAAGTAAGGGCATAGAGCAGTAGCCTTTTTGGTAAGTCAGCTTTTCCCCCTGTATGAAAGCTCTTGGTTTTGTTCCCTTATTCATTGCAAGGCCACAGAGGCAGGTTCTAATTCAGCTCCAGCACTAACTGGGTTTTTACAATGGCAGCTTTAAAGTCCTTGTTAGACAGCTGTGTCATCTCAGTGTTGGTTTCTGTTTTCTTTTCTCAATCAAGTTGAGATCTTTGATGCTGAATAATTTTTTTTTAAAGATTTTATTTATTTATTTATTGGAGAGCGAGCGAGAGAGAAACAGCATGAGAGGGGAGAGGGTCAGAGGGAGAAGCAGGCTCCCCGCTGAACCGGGAGCCCAATGTGGGACTCGATCCCAGGACCCTGGGATCATGACCTGAGCCGAAGGCAGACGCTTAACCATCTGAGCCACCCAGGCACCCTGAATAATTTTTTTTTTCAGTTGAAAGCAGGACATCTTGAGTATGATGTTCTGAGACTCTGGATCTTATTTAGATCTTGTGTTTTAGCAGGTCTTCGCTGATGCTGGTTTGGTGGAGGAAGAGTGGACATGCCTATTACTGCCAGGTGGGACAGAAGCACAGGTTTTTTCTCCTCCTGGCTCAGGAGGTACCTGGGGGGCAGGAGGAGAGACTCCTTGTTACTGCTGGATGGTGGTGGGAGTTAGGCTCCCCACATGGCTTCCACTGGCACCTTGGGATGGGGGTTTGGGTGCCCTTCTACCACCTGGTGGAGGTAGAAATCCAGGACCCCGTGTATTCTCCCCTGATCACTCCACATGGTTAGGGGTGCTCGATATTGATCAACGAGAATGAAAATCCCAGCTCCTCACTTGGCCTTCTCTGGCACCACACTGGTTGGGGGTGGGAGGGGGGGAGGAAGGGAGTTGAGGGTGCCTTATTAAGTCTGGCAAAAGTAAAAATCTAGGCTTTCCATTTGACCTTTACTGGTTAGGGTGGGGGCTAAGCTGCGATGTTTTGGGGATATTTGGCGGGAGCTGAGTGGTTTTTGTTCAGAAGTTTTCTCTTTGCTAGGCTGTCCCTTTCTTGGGGACAGGCTTTTCTTGGAGCTTTTGGAGTTCTGGGGGTGGGGGTTGGGTCCCTATTTATTGGCATTTCTAGGTTGCTGGCTTTTCCAGCGCCCAGACTGGAGGCAAAAAAGAAAACTCAGAGAACTCACCACTGTGCAGTTTCTTGGGTCCTGAGGTCCCCAGTCTGTCTGTCTTCTTCTAATTTTTAGACTCCTCCTAAGCTTATTTTAAGGTCGAGGGTTTTACCTGTACTTAGCAGGAGAAAGGGAAAAGAATATCTACTCCATCGTTCTGTAAGTGGTAGTCTTAGGGTCAGTTTTTCTAGCAATCTGTGATCTTGGAGCCCTGGGAGATTACTTACGGATTTGGTGTACCAGTGGTGCCCAGGGGCTGAAAGGTATCTCAGCCCAAATGAGTACTCTGCCCTGTTGGGTGACGCCAGCCAAGTGACTGCCTCTCTCTGATCCTGGTTTCCCACATGACCTGATGTGGGTTGCTAGAAATATAGGGTCTTCCAATTCAGAGCATTCTATTCTCTTTCTTTTTTGCTTTCCTTCACCATTAACCCTGGCACTCTTCCTTTTTATTTGCCCTCCTCTTTTGTCTTTTCCTTCTTCTCTTGTCTTTTTTTTTTTTTTTTTGAGAGAGAGAGCGAGAGATCATGAGCAGGGGGGAGGAGTAGAGGGAGAGGCAGACTCCCTGCTGAGCAGGGAGCCCGATGCGGGACTCGATCCCAGGATCCTGGGATCATGACCTGAGTCGAAGGCAGACGCTTAACAACTGAGCCACCCAGGCGCCCTCCTCTTGTCTTCTTACACCCTTTTCATTCTTTTTTCTTGTTTTTCTGACTTGACTTGTAATGTGGAAACAGTGTCAGCCAAGCCCCTGAGAGAGTGCACCTGTTTGTCTTCTGGGGGTGAGCAGCGTGGAAGGAGGTTTTTTTCTGTTGTGATGCTCATGTACGTTCTGTTCAGCGTTTCAGTGTACTTAGCAGTGAGTGTTTTTCCTAGCAGGTGCTTACACGAGGTTGCCACGTTGAGACCCTTGGATTCCAGCTCAACAGGGCTGCTGTACCCCTCACTTTGTGGAATATCGCCACCTTGTGGAGTGAGAGGGAAAGCCAGATGAGAGAAGGACACTCGAGGATAGGACATTCAAGTATATGATAAAGATGTCCCTTGAGAGAAGTGTCTTTTCATATCTTCTGTCCACTTTTTGACTTGATTATTTGTTTTTTGGGTGTTGAGTTTGAGAAGTTCTTTATAGATCTTGGATACCAGCAATAGCATGGAGGACATTAGGAGAAGGAAGGGAAAAATGAGGAGGGTGGGGAATTGGAGGGAGAGATGAACCATGAGAGACTATGGACTGTGAAAAACAAACAGGGTTTTAGAGGGGAGGGGGGAGGGGGGATAGGTTAGCCCGGTGATGGGTATTAAGGAGGGCACGTACTGCATGGAGCACTGGGTGTTATACGAAAACAATGGATCATGGATCACCACATCAAAAACTAATGATGTATTGTATGGTGACTAACATAACATAATAAAATTAAAAAAAAAAAAAAAAAAAAGAAAGCAAAGGGATCTGTATCCTGAAAAAAAAAAAAAAAAAAGATGTCCCTTGAGTAAACTGCCCTTCCTGCCTGATGACTTTCTTTCCTTGATGTTGTATAATCATTTCGACCGGTTTGTGCTTCTGATTCACATACATCCCTTTGGAGGGGAGTGCCGTGGGAAGAATAAAAAGTAGACTTTGGAGTTTCAAAGAATTAGGTTTGAATCTCAGCTAAGCCTCATAGGAGCTATGTGACCTTGAGAAAGTTACCTGACATTGCTTAGCCTCTGTAAAAAGGTGTGTCTGTGTGTGTGGGTCATCCCAGAGTGATTCTAAGAAGGGTCAGGTAAGGGGAAAATACCCAGGGAAATGTTAATTTTCTTCATGCAGTGATGAAAGAGCATTAAGAGAAAAGCTTCTATGTGGTTCTGGGGACTGTGGCTGCAACTGGATGCACTGGGTCAGAGGAGGAGGGGAGCTGACATTTGGTGAAGTGCAAAGTGCCAGTTACTAGGCGAGGTACTTCAATGCTTTCCTTGAGCCCCCCAACGACCCTGAGCAAAAGACCCTATTATCCTGACCTGATGGGTGCTGAAGCAAGCTTGTCAGGCTTTTAACTCAAAGTCTGCCTTCCCATCACCTGCACTTTGTTACATTTATCTAATGAATGGACAAGGGCAGTGTTCTGTTGGATTCATCCTGGTTTACTCTCAGGCTACCACATACATCAATTTTAGAGTCCATGAGCAAGTAAAGGTGAAGGGGCTAATGATGTGGTTGCTGCCCACGAGGTTCTATTTCTTCCTCCAGCATCTGCTAGGAAGGTGAAGTGGGGTTGCCTAATGAGATGTGAGCCCCGGGCTGGAGTAGGACGGGAGCCCTGGGCTGAGGAGCTGGGCTGAGCCAGAGACGCCAGAGACGCCAGAGAAGGTGAGATCAGGAGTGAGACCTGTCTGACTGGGGAGGCCTTCTGGAGATTAGGGCTGTTAGATATTCCCAGAGACCTGCTTCCATGCTAGGAGTGGCCCTGGGGGATACTGGTAGATGAGAAATGTTGGGAGTATTGTGACTTCGGTGGTCTAGGAGATCTTAACTGTACTGGGGGATGTTGGAACCACTGTTGTCCTTGACTGTGGGCTGGATGACTCTACGCTTGGGACATCACACTGGCGGAGGAGGCCTGGGGGAAACTTTTAGGTTGAAGGGTGGGCTTGTTTCAGGGTCCTTGCTGGAGTAATAACAGTGTGGGGAAGGGAGGGGACATTAGTTAGAAAAAGAACGAATTTTTAACATTTGGGTACCACTTGCTAGTTTAAAGACGTTCTTTCACGTTGATCGCTCGAGCTAGCATTTAACCATCAGTGGGTGTTGACACGTGAGAGAATTAGGTTTGAAACCCTGTGAACAGGGTTTCACATAAGGGATGAGATAGACACACCCTCTGCTCTCCCAAGAGCTTACAGCTATCATTACAACTCTGTGATGTGGGCACATTATGTATGATCCCATTTTTTTTTTTAAAGATTTTATTTATTTATTTGACAGAGAGAGACACAGCGAGAGCAGGAACACAAGCAGGGGGAGTGGGAGAGGGAGAAGCAGGCCTCCCGCTGAGCAGGGAGCCCGATGTGGGACTCGATCCCAGGACCCTGGGATCATGACCCGAGCCGAAGGCAGATGCTTAATGACTGAGCCACCTGGGCGCCCTATGATCCCATTTTCCAGGTGGGAAAACAATGTTGGTGACTTGCCTGCTAGTGCAGCTGAATTGGAATGTGGGTCCATATTTGAATGTCTTCACCATGTATATTCTATTTTTATTCCCTTCAACTATGTTCAAATAGCCTTTTCGGAGTGCCCCAGAGTCCTGCAAATAAACCACCTGTCCCCTCTTTCTCCTTTCTCTCTTTCCGTGTGAGCTGGGAGTTTCTTAAGCTGGCAGTGTGGTGCAGAAAATGATTGAAACCATAAGAGGAAAATAACTAATGTATCAGTGATACTTACTGATATTATCATTACAAAATTACCTGTATATTTACATGTATACTCAAACACAAACATAAACAACATTAACTGGCTCTCGCACCTTCTCCAAAACTCATGGCCCACGAACATCCTCTCTTGCACGCACTCTCAAATATCTTGCCCCTCTTTTGCCTTGTTGTATTCTCAGAGCAAAACTCTAACTTGATTGAATGTAATTCTCTGTCTTCTCTAAGCTTGTACTCCTGCAGTTGAGGACAGCTGGAAAAATACGCAAAACCATGCTGATTGATCTCACTCTAAATTCATTACTGTTGTTCCTGAGCTGCAATCCTATCATGTTTTCAAAATGTTTCACTGACCGGCTCCCACTTTTATAGGCAATATTTTGTTCATACTTTCTATTATTATTATTAAAGAATATTCATAACAGATTTATTTGTAATAGTCCAAACTGGAAACGGCCAATATATCTATAAATAGACAAATAAAATGTGATGCATTCATACAAATGAAATACTACTTACTTATTGATAAGAGGAATGAAATATTAATATACATGTAAGACCAGGAATGAACCTCAAGGTAATCATACGGAGTGGCAGAAACCAGATAGTAAAGAGTAAACACTGTATGCTTCTATTTCTGTAACATTCTAGAAAATGCAAACTAATCTACAGTGTCAGTATGTAAATCAGTGGCTGCCTGAAGGGTGGCGGGAGGACAGGGCAGAAGTGAAGTATTATAAAGGGGCACAAGGAAACCCTTCCGAGGGCTGGATATATTCACTATCTTGATCGTAGGGATGGTTTTATGCGAGGCTCATACCTTAACTGTTGGTGGGAATGCAAACTGGTGCAGCCACACTGGAAAACAGTATGGAGGTTCCTCAAAAAGTTGAAAATAGGACTATCCACAACCCAGCAGTTGCACTAGTAGGTATTTATCCAAAGGATACAAACATAGTGATTCGAAGGGGCACATGCACCCCAATGTTTATAGCAGCAATGTCCACAATAGCCAAAATATGGAACGAGCCCATTGACAGATGAATGGACAAAGAAAATGTAGTGTGTGTGTGTGTGTGTGTGTGTGGTGGAATATTACTCAGCCATCAAACAGAATATAATCTTGCCATTTACAATGACATGGATGGAGCTAGAGAGTATTATGCTAAGTGAAATAAGCCAGTCAGAGAGAGACAAATACCATGTTTTCACTCATATGTAGAATTTAAGAAACAAAACAGATGAACATAGCGGAAGGAAAGGAAAAATAAAGAAGATGAAATCAGAGAGGGAGATAAACCGTAAGAGACACTGAACTCTAGGAAACAGACTGAGGGTAGCTGGAGGGGAGGTGAGTGGGGGGATGGGGTAACTGGGTGATGGGCATTAAGGAGAGCACTTGATGTAATGGGCACTGGGTGTTATATGCAACCGATGAATCACTAAATTCTACCCCTGAAACTAATGATAGACTATATGTTAACTAAATGGAATTTAAATAATTTTAAAAAAGAAAAAAAAGGAAAAAAGTGACTCTTTTCCCAATTTTAACATCTTTTTTTTTTTTTAGATTTTATTTACTTATTTGAGAGAGACAGAGATAGCAACAGAGATAGCGAGAGAGAGAGAGAAGGAACAGGAGGAGAGGGAGAAGCAGGCTCCCCACTGAGCAGGGAGCCCCACGTGGGGCTGGATCCCAAGACCCTGAGATCAGGATCCCAAGACCGTGAGCCAAAGGCAGCCACTTAATGGACTGAGCCACGCAGGCACCCCTGAAGTTGTACACTTTTTGTTTATTTATTATTTGACAGAGAGAGCGAGAGAGCATAAGGAGGGGGAGCAGTAGAAGGAGAGGGAGAAGCGGGCTTCCCGCTGAGCAAGAAGCCCGATGTGGGACTCGATCCCAGGAGCCTGGGATCATGCACTGAGCCGAAGGGAGACGCTTAACCATCTGAGCCACCCAGGCGCCCCTGAAGTTGTACACTTTAAATATGTGCAGTTGTTGGGCGCCTGGGTGGCTCAGTTGGTTAAGCCACTGCCTTCGGCTCAGGTCATGATCCTGGAGTCCCGGGATCGAGTCCCGCATCGGGCTCCCTGCTCAGCGGGGAGCCTGCTTCTCCCTCTGACCCTCCTCCCTCTCATGCTCTATCTCAATCTCTCTCTCAAATAAATAAATAAAATCTTAAAAAAAAATAAATATGTGCAGTTGTTTACATGTCAATCATCCGTTCACTAAGCTCTTAAAATTTTTTTTTTCAAAACATAGACTAATAAATCAGATTAAAAAATCTATGTAACCAGTGTAAAGCCTGCTTCATGTTGACCCACTATTTCTTTTTTGCATCTGCACAAGAAGCTAAAAGACCTTGATAAAACTTGACCTACTGCTTAGAAGTACCCAAAGATACATTAACGGCTCGTTCTGGGATCCTTGTTTTTTTTCTTTTGTTTACAATTTCAGTCTGGCACATCCGAAAGAAAACGTCACGTGATTTTGATAAACGCCCCGGGAAACTGTTGCAAAACGAACTGGTATGAACAAGGCCCCTGTGTGAAGCGCACGGACACCTGGGGGCCTGCGATCGGAACCCACGGCTGCTACCGTACCCATTTCACAGCGCACCGAGGACAGAGAGCGCGGGGCGGGGGCTGCCGAGTCCCAGGCGCGCAGGGCACACTCAGCCGCTCCTCTGCCACGCTGAGTCCAAGCACAGAAACTCGCCCCGCTTCTCATTTTCCTGCTATGTCCTAGATGCAGATGCTTCCGTATCTCATTTAAATTTGGAGGTTTTGTCCTCCTTCGTCTCCCGGTTCCCCCATCTGGCCGGTCGCGTACACGTTTGGGGTTACTTCCGCAGCCAGGGTCGCGGCCCACGCCGGCCTCCGTTCGCGGCCGCGCGGCTCGGGCCTGCGCCAGCGGCCGCACTACGGCGCTTTGCGTGCGGGCAGGCGGGACGCGAGCGCGCGGCGCCCCGAGGCCGGGGCGCGCGCCCAGCGCCTGGCGGGTCCCCCGCGCTTCCCGGGGCCGCGCCCCTCACCCTGCGTCCGGGCCTGCGGGCGAGCGGCTGCCTGGCGGCGAGCGGGCCCGAAGACGCCGAGCCCGAGGCCGAGGGGGACGCGCCGCAGCGACCCCGCGACGTCGGACGGGCCCGCCACCGCGTGGAGGCGAGGTGAGTCCGGCCCTCGGGCTTCCGGGCGGACGACGTGTGTGTGTTGGGGTGGGGGGCGTTGGCGGCCTCGGGTTTCCCCGCACCGAGGGCCGAGAGCAGGACGCCTTTGGAAGGCAGTTTGTCCTCTGTCTCAGTTTGGCCAGAGCCGTGTGCGTCTGGGGTGAGCCGGTGGCCCGCGCGGCCTCGGCGGTGCGGGCGCTTGGGCGGCTCGGTGACCCCGGCCCCCCCCGGGCCCCCCCCCGCTTGTAAGGATGAGCTGCTCGGTGGGTAGGCGGCGTAGCACGTGCAGGCAGCAATAGCTGCCGCTTTGTAGGCTGGGCTGAGCTTGGGGCCTGCGGGCTGGGGCCTTAGAGTCTGGGACCTGGGGCCTGCAGGCTGCGCCCTG
>NW_023270305.1:16884628-16925499 GCF_011800145.1 Mirounga leonina | reverse complement strand
GAAGGCTGGGGCTTGGCGCTGGGGCCTTAGAGTCTGGGATCTGGGGCTTGCAGCCTGGGTCTTGAGGGTTGGGTCCTGAGGGCTGGGGCTGGGGCCGGGGACTTGGGACCTGAGGCCTGCGGGCTGGGGCCTCGGGGTTGGGGCCTCCGGGCTGGGGTCTGGGACCTGGAGCCTGCAGGTTGGGTCCTGAGGGCTGCGGCCTAGGGGCTGGGACCTGGGGCCTGGGACTTGGGGGCTGGGACCTTGGAGCTGGGACCTGCGACCTGGGGCCGGGGCCGGGGTCTGGGCCTGGCCTGGGCAGCGTGCTGGTGACTACCTCGCTTCTCTCCGCGGGATGACCTTTTGTATGATTTTTCACTTCCTGCTATGACCTGCAACACCACTTTCTTACACCCAAAGATCTCACCTCTTATTTCTGTGGACAGTTGAAGAAATCAGAAGGAAACTTCCATCAGCACCCACCACCACATTGACCCTCCCCTTGTCTGCCCCTTTATGCTGGGTCGTCCTTCCTGTTACATTCAGTATAAATCTCAGGCTCCTAAATTTGGCATTCTGTCCTGTCTGCTCATGTCTACTCAGGGGCATTGCTTCTGCAGTTCGCCTTCATTTCTTTCACTTTTTAAAAAGATTTTATTTATTTATTTGAGAGAGAGAGAGAGAACATAAGCAGAGAGAGGGAGAAGCAGACTCCCCGCTGAGCAGGGAGCCGGATGCCGGGCTCCATCCCAGGACCTGGGGATCATGACCCGAGCTTAAGGCAGATGCTTAACAGACTGAGCCACCCAGGTGTCCCTATTTTGTTCATCTTCCGTCTCTATTAGAATATAAGCTCCAGGAGGGCAAGATGTCTGTGTGTTTTGTTCGCTGTTGTACGAGACTGTTGCTGTGGCATGTAGGATGTGTCATGTAAAGCTTTCGGGTAGCTGTTAGGATAGACTTCCAGGCCCGTGTGCGTGGTGCAGGGTGGTATTCCTGGCTATACTGCTGTTAGCACATAGCACGAACAGTTGCCATAGAACTTTGCCATCTAGCATCTTGGTTGCGTTCCCGAGGCTAGAAAGATGCCAAGTCATATGGTAGGCGCTCAAAAATATTTGCTGAATGAAAGAAAGACGAAATGAATGGACTTATATTGAGCTTTCTTTTATAGCCTAATATAAGGTCTACTTTTGTAAATCTTTTTTTTTTTTTTTTAAAGATTTTATTTATTTATTTGACAGAGAAAGACACAGCGAGAGAGGGAACACAAACGGGGAGTGGGAGAGGGAGAAGCAGACTCCCCGCCGAGCAGGGAGCCCGATGCGGGACTCGATCCAGGGACTCCAGGATCATGACCTGAGCCAAAGGCAGTCGCTTAACCAACTGAGCCACCCAGGCGCCCTTTTTTTTTTTTTTTTTAAGATTTTATTTATTTATTCATGAGAGAGAGAGAGAGGCAGAGGGAGAAGCACACTCCCAAGGAGCAGGGAGCCCGATGCGGGGCTCGATCCTGAGACCCTGGGATCATGACCTGAGCCGAAGGCAGACGCTTAACCACCTGAGCCACTCAGGCGCCCTACTTTTGTAAACCTTACATAGCTGCTAATAAAATTGCATTCTCTGCTGTTGAGCGTAAAGTTCTAAATGCATCCAATAGCCCAGCATGGCCATGTTAATTTATTGTCCAAACTAAGGACACGCTTGAGAGTGAAAGGGGCCACTATGAATAATTAGCCAGGGCAACAGGCATTAACGAGTACTGTCTGGGGCAAATGAGGGCATAGAGTCATTCCAATGATAGCTCATACTTATTCAATGTATTGTTCTAATCTTTAGTATCTTTGCTTATTTCTGTCTACTTGATTTATCAGCTTCGGAGAGGGGTATATTAAAATTTCCAATGGCAAATGTTAATTTATTCTCCCTATTTTGATATTCTTGTACTTCGCTATAGTGTTTGGTGCTCCTTGAACCCTTTCAGACTTGTTCATTTTCTTTCATTATAGGACATTTATCTTCATTATTTTTTCAAATCTTTCCTTGTCTTCTGGGGACCCTGTTTTTCAGATGTTGGCCTACAATTATTATTTAATAGATAGTTTTTTTTTTTTAAATTTAAATCTTTATCTCCTTAATTTTTCCTGCTTGATTTTGGGACAGTTTCTCAATCTAATTTTCAAACTAACCAATTTATATTTTCAGTTGAATCCATCCTCCTGTATATTCTATCTATTGTGATTTTTATTTCAACTATTATAGTCATCAAATCTAATATTTCTTTTTTGTTTTTTAAAATAATTTCAAATTTTTGTTTTCATTACTAACATCTTATTACACTTCTATGCTTACTTAAAAAAAAAACCCCTAGTTCCTCTGTTTTAATATTTCTTTTTTTTTTAAAATTTTTTTTTTTTTTTTTTAACTTATTCATGAAAGTCAGAGAGAGAGAGAGAGAGGCAGAGGGAGAGAAGCAGGCTCCCCGCCTAGCAGGGAGCCCGATGCGGGACTCGATCCCAGGACCCTGGGATCATGACCTGAGCCGAAGGCAGATGCTTAACCATCTGAGCCACCCAGGCGCCCCTTAATATTTCTTTTTCATATGGGTATATGTTTCTTCAGTTTGTTGACTTTTTTCTGAGGTTGTTCCAACTCTCAGGAGTCTAGTTATTTTTGCCTCTGAGCTCAAGCTCCACCGGGGATATCAGCTGCTCTGTTTGGTAATGTGCATTTTTAAAGTGTTTGTGTTTGTTTGCTTTTGGTGTTTTTGATTTAATTGCATCGTGACCAGAAAATGTGAGCCGTTTCAGATAGATTCTTTGGACTTTATAGAAACTTGCTTTATGGCCTCCCTAATATCTAGTCTATTTTTTGTGTTCAACATGGAATTGAGAAGAATGCATAGTCTCTAATTATTGGGAGAAGAGTCCTATCACCGTCCATGAGATCTAGCTTATGAATGCACTGTTCACATCTATAGCTTCACTAATATTTGACTGTTTGATCTTTTCAGTAATTGAGAAAGGTGCATTAAAAGATTTTATTATGATGTTGAATTTATTAATCCTGTCAATTTTTGCTTGATATATTTTGAAGGTGGGTTATTAGCTACGACAAATGTAGAATTGTTCTATCTTCTTGAGAATCAACATTTTTTTTATTACTAGTGATTTTCTTTATTTGTAATAATGTTTTCCGTTGAATTGTGTCTTGTCTGATGTTACTGTGGAGCCATCTGTCCAGTTAATGTATACATGGTATGCCTCAGTCATGGTGGTTTCTCAGTCTTTTACTCTCTAATGTTCTGTGTCCTATTTTAGGTGTATCTTTTATAAGTAGCATAGAGCTGGATTTTGTTTGCCATCCAAAATGATGATCTCTTTAACTGCTAAGTGTCATCAAGTTTTCTTCTTTATGATCACTCCTATATATTTATGTATCATTTTTGGGCTATTTGCCCATGGTTTCAATGCTTTTCCCTCTCCTTTCTTAGCAATCTTAGGATTCATTTACATTTTGTTTAATTCCATCTGTCTCTACTGTTTTGGAAGTTGTATGCTTTGTTTTTAAAACATTTTAATGGCTTAAATTTTTAACAGTTGCTCTTCATATTTTAATATACATGTTTAACTTAAAAGCTAAAATCATCGAGCACTTTTATAATTTCCCTGAAAAATACAGAGGTATTTTGTCTAAACTCCAGTTGCCCTTCCTTATATTAGATGATTTATGTAGTATTTTTTTTTAAAGATTTTATTTATTTATTTATTAGAGAGCTAGAGAGAGAGAAACAGCATGAGAGGGAAGAGGGTCAGAGGGAGAAACAGGCTCCCTGCCGAGCAGGGAGCCCAATGTGGGACTCGATCCCAGGACTCCGGGATCATGACCCGAGCCGAAGGCAGTCGCTCAACCAACTGAGCCACCCAGGCGCCCCGATTTATGTAGTATTTTTAAATCATTTGAAAGCCCTAAAAATGAGATATTATTACTATTTTAATACAGATAATAATTGTGTAAATTTACCCACGCTTATCAATTTCTCCTCTCATTTTTCCTTTTTGCAACACAGATAGTTTTTTTCTTTCTGAAGTTTCTTTAGTGAAGATAGTCAATGATAAAAACTGCTAGTATTTATCTGAAAATGTTTATGGTGTGTGAGATGGATCAGATTTTTTTTTTTTTTTTGGTATGTTTGTTTTGTATATGGATGTCTGGTTGTCCAGTACCACTTGTTGAAAAGCTACCTTTTCTCCATTGGTTTGCCTTGACATCTTTGTTGAAAATCAGCTGGTCACATAAGTGAGGCTCTATTATGTCTATTGTGTTCCACTCGTCTCTATGTCTGTACTTTCACTAGTATCAGGCTGTCTTGATTACTTCAGCTTTATATCAAGTTTTGAAATTGGGTAGTGTGCGTCCTCCAGCTTTGTTCCTCCTTTTTAAAATTGTTTTGGTTGGGGCGCCTGGGTGGCTCAGGTCATGATCCCAGGGTCCTGGGATCGAGTCCTGCATCGGGCTCCCTGCTCGGCGGGAAGTCTGCTTCTCCCTCTCCCCCTGCTTGTGTCCCCTCTCTCGCTGTGTCTCTCTCTGTCAAATAAATAAATAATCTTAAAAAAAAATAAAATTGTTTTGGTTAATTGGATTCCTTTTGCTTTTCTATATAAATTTTAGAATCAGCTTATTAATTTCTGGGAAAAAGGCTACTAGGATTTTGATTTGGATTATACTGAATCTATAGATGAATCTGGGGACACTTGACAACTATAATGAGTCCTTCAATCCTTAAGTCACTTTTAAAGTGCCATTTAAGATAGCACTAAGAAAATGAAGTCATGAGATCTGTATCTATTAACTCTGTGTACAAGATTTGTGTGCTATAAACTGTAAAATAGTGAAGAGGCGGAATCAAAGAAGACCTGACTGATTGGGGAGATACACCCCTTATTATTATTATTTTTTAAAGATTTTATTTATTTTTTAGAGAGCGAGCAAGAGAGAAACAGCATGAGAGGGGAGAGGGTCAGAGGGAGAAGCAGGCTCCCCGCTGAGCCGGGAGCCCGATGTGGGACTCGATCCCAGGACCCCGGGATCATGACCTGAGCCGAAGGCAGACGCTCAACCATCTGAGCCACCCAGGCGTCCCGATACACCCCTTATTTTAACAGAGAAAATTTAATATGAAGAATTGTTAACCAGGTATAAATTTGTTGACTCGGTTTCTGAAAACAAACCAAAAAAAGGAGTCTCAAGTGTTAAAGAGGTAGTGAGTGCAGATATCATCCCTAAAGCTGGAGGAGCAAAGGTAAGGGGCTAGAGTTGCTAAAACTTGCAAGCGTGGAGGGGGGTCTCACGAAGCTGCAGTGTAGACCTCTGGGGAGCAGGTCCTTACAGCTCATCTGGTGCTGGTGTCTGAGCTCCAGGGGAAGGGCCTCCTGGGTCTGAGATCCAGACCCCTGAGGGGGGGCCCAGCTGGCTGATGCTGGTGTCCCTGAGGGTATGCAACGAGGCTTGTTCTGCTAGAGCTGAAGTCCGCTGCTGCCTGAGTAAAGAAATGTGGCCGTTTTGTTACCTTTGCTCTCATGCTGGGGCATCTCCCAGGCCGTTGTGACCTTCTTGAGCATCTGGAGGCTGCTGGCGCTGTACCGATGGCAGCCCTGCTTCCTTGGTTTTCGAGGCCCTCTGGAGCCCGTACCTGGTTTTTCATTGAATGAGAGACATTGTAGAAATAATTTGAGGCTGTGGATGGTATCTTCCTCGGAAGATGATTCACTTCTGCTTCAGTCAGGCAGTTGTGTTAGGTGAAGCTGTAATTCATATTTTTTAAAAAAGATTTTTATTTATTTTTTGACAGAGAGGGATATAGCGAGAGAGGGAACACAAGCGGGGGGAGTGGGAGAGGGAGAAGCACGCTCCCCTCGGAGCAGGGAGCCCCGAGACACGGGGCTCTATCCCAGGACCCTGGGATCATGACCTGAGCCGAAGGCAGACGCTTAACGACTGAGCCACCCAGGTGCCCCGATTTAATTCATTTTTAAATTCCACTGATTTGATGCTGGTTTTGGTCTGGGTGGGGGCTATCGCTTTATTAAGATGGAACTCTGCTAGGCTCCCACCTGAAAGCCTGGGGATAAGGTACGGTGTTCTGAACTCCCCCGTTTATCTCCCCAGCCCACAAGACTACCAAGAGTTTGGCTTAGCTTTGCAACTTCTTTGTTGCCGTGTTCTTGACAACCTCCCACATTCTCATTTGGTCACTTTCAACAAATACTGTTAAGAGGGAAAAGCACAGCTAAATATCTGACTCTCATGTCTACGTGTCTTTTCTCTTTGAGGTCTTAGGTTCAAGTTCTCACTGTTTTGGTAGCTCTCCAGTGTTTATTTATTTTTTTATTTTAAAGATTTTATTTATTCATTTGAGAGAGAGTGTGAGTGAGCAAGCGAGAGAGCACAAGCCACAGAGGGAGAGGGAGAGGGAGAGGGAGAAGCAGACTCCCCACCGAGCCTGTCACAGGGTTCGATCCCCGGACCCTGAGATGATGACCTGAGCCGAAGGCAGATGCTTAACCACCTGAGCCACCCAGGCATCCCAGTAGCTCTCCAGTGTTTAAAAGTGTCTTTTAAAATAACAACTACATTCATCTAAAACTAATGATGTAATGTATGGGGATTAACATAAGAATAAAAAAAAATAACTACGTTCTCCTACTTTTTAAAACGTTCTTGAGAGACGACTTGGTCTGATAGCTTAGCTTGAAGCAGAACCTGTTCAGTTTTTGAATTCAGTGATTATGTATTTTTATTTCTAGAATTCCTTTCTGAATTTTTTTTCAGATGTTCTTGATCAGTTTTTATGGACTGGAACATGATTTCCATTTAAATATGTGTGTGTATATTTTATCAAGATTAACTAATATACAATAAAATGCACAAATTGTAACAGTGCAATTTGATAAATTTTGATAATTGTATGCCCTGTGAAACCATTATCCTAATCAGCATATGTATATTTCCATAAATCCAGAAAGCTCCCCCATGTATCTTTCCAGTTCTCCTCCTTCTCCCCCATATGTTTTGATATTTATAAGAACCCATAGATCAGTTTTACCTATTTTTGAACTTTATATAAATAGAATCATACAGGTTGTATGTGTGGCTTCTGAATCTGCTTTCCTTTTCTCAGCCTAATGTTTTTGAGATTCATCCACATTACGGTTCATTCTTTAATTCATTTCCTTTTTTATTGTTGAGTAAAAATTTCCTTGAGTGAGTTATACCACAGTTGGCTTATCCATTCTTATGGATGAACATTTGGGCTGTTTCCAGATAGATGCTGGCCATTATAAATAAAAAAAAAAAAAGCTGCCATGAACATCCTTGGACAAATGTTTTTGTTGACTTGTGTCTTCTTCTATTCTTACTTATTTTATATTTTGTACCTGATCATTTTATATGTGAGTCATTTGGGTTCTAAATCTTTGCGTTGTTGTTGTTGTTGTTGTTGTTGATCCTTTCCAGGTAGTTTGTTTCTTAAGTTTTTGGTAATTTTTTGATTTGATCATATTTTGCTGACTGTGGGAATCCTGTGGGGTTTGAGCGATTTTGCCTTTGCATCTGCCAGGTACGGAGGGTGATTTTGACAGTGAAGCACTTGAAGTTAATTTTCCCTTTGGAGTCCCCTGCATATAGATAGTGTAGTTTCAAAGCCCTCCTATAGGAGGGAAGGCTTGTGCTTCTAAATTCCCAGTGAGCCTCTTTTTTTTTCAACCCAGAGCTGTGGCCTGAGACCGATTTCCCTCTCAGCCCCCAGGTGGACATTTCCCCCCAGCGCGCCCACCTCCAAGGGTGTAGCTCTTTGGAGTTCCTGGATGCACGCAGAGGTCCCACTTCTAGCCTCCACCTGGGGTCTCTCAGCATCTGGCCTTGTAAAACAGGGCTTCTAGGTTCTGGGCAGAAAATTCTAGAGTAGCCCAAGACTCTCTCCTCGGTCTCCTTTCTGTTCCCACTTCGTTTTGAGACCTTGTGGATTTCTCTTACTTTGCTGTGAGCTTAGCTGTGCATCGAAAAGATGTTTTTATCTCTTGCCCGTACTTTCAGATTATTTATAGCACGAGTTCCTCTCCCACACTGCCCACCCCAGCAATCTCTGGTGGTCACCTTTTTGCCCAAAATACAAGTCCTTGAAATACTTTTTCACAGACTTTGCTCTGCCTTCTGCAGAGGGTTTATCTCTGCTTCATGTTTTCCATTCTCCATATTCCTATTTTCGGTGTGAGCAGCAAGTCTGCTTACTCACCAGAAAATCCTGCATTGTCACGGGGTTTTTGGATAGCGTTTAGCATTTCTTTCTTTTCAGCTGTCTTCATTTTGAAGTGGCAGGGCTGTTTGCTACCTGGCCTCACTGAGGGCTAGTTTTATAAAGATTTCTCACTCGGCTTCCTGTTTCTCCTGTCCCTTCTTGGTGCCAGTTGAGTTGCAAGAGGCCCCGACCTTGCTTAACTTAATAGTTGCTGGCTTGGCCTTCCGTGGTGTGTGCAGACTTCTCTAGAACTGTTCACTTCCCAAGGCCATTCTCTGCCTCCCCCTTTGACTTGGCCCGGACTGCTCTTACTCTCCATCCACTGGGCTTTGGGTTTTTGGCTGTTTCCTAGGTTCACTGAAGGTGGATTTTCTTCTTCACTTTCTCTCCTTTTTGGAAAGGAGAGTGGTGTGCAGAGGAGGTCGGGTGTGCAGCTGAGAGGGCTTGCTGAGCTGCCCGTGGCTGAGGGCTCGTGCTTTGTGTCTGGAGCAGAAGCGTGTCTGGGTAGTTCTTCATCCTCCTCTGGGAAGCTGGGCCCCTGCCGTACTTGGGCCAGCCCGTCACAGTCCTGTCCCGTCCCATGTCATCTTGCTCATCTGCTTCGCTGGATAGATTACAGACCTTTTCAGGAAAAGAAAGGACTGTCTTTTGTTCTCAGACGGGTATTGCCTGGCACATGTGAGTGCTCCAGAAGTCTGTGTTTACTGAGTGACCATGGGATGGCTCAGAGGCTGTGTCCTATTTAGTGTTTGGGGCTCCAGATGTGAGACTCCAGGTCCCCCTGCCCCTGTATCTCCAGCATCTTCCTGGCCAAGTCCTGATGGCCTGGTGTTAAGGAATGAGCACTTAGGACAGGAGACCTAGGTTTGTAGTTAAATCTGTTAACTTCTCTGCAGCTTAGTCTTCTTTCCAGAAAGTGGGGCTGACCTCTTGCCCTGCCTGCCCACTAAGGTTGCAGTGAGGGTCAGAATAGGCAATGCATGCAGAAGTGCTTTAGAGATGGTCAGGCTCTCTCTTCACAGCTGTCATCACGAGGTGGAATTGTGGGCCACTCTGCTTCTTCGGGTCCAGCTAACTCATCCCTGTCACCTAACTCCCACCACCCCTCAGCCCTGCTTGCCCTCCTGACCTGGGAAGCCAGAGGGCAGCTCCGTCTGGGTCATGCCTGGAACCAGCTGTCTTCTGTGCCCTGAACAGAAAGAGAAGCTGTTGGGAGCCTGGAGTGATCTCTGTGAACACTGGGTGTCACTCTTGGCCTAAAATATGTATAATCCCCTGCCCTCCAAGTTTTCCTCTTCCTCTCAGCCTTAGTTCTGGGTGTTGAGCGTGGCAGGTCTTGTATGTCCTGTGTCTCTCCAGCCTGTGGCCCTCACAGGTTTTCAGCCCCTGGCCGCAAGCCTTGGTGCTATTACCTGGCACCCATTTGCTTTCGGGTAGAGCGTGCTTCTGCAGTTCTAATTTATTTTAATTTTCACCCAACAGCCACGTGACCAGAAAGGTATACCCACAGCCAAAGTGTTTGTAAATTGGATTTCAGGACCCAAATCAGAAAGATTTTGCAAGTCAGCACGTTTGGGATTGGTCACAGAAAGTACTTTGCCGTCTTCCTCAACAACTTTGCTGTTAAAAAAAAAAAAAGTTTAAAAACTGCTGTTTCGGGGTGACCTGGTTATACTAGTAGCAGGACAAGGGAGGGAAATCTCTGACTTTGCCTCCATCAAAGTCTTCCAGGTAGACAAAGCCAGTGATGCTCTCTAGTTTAGCTTCTGTCTTTCTGGAGCTCTCTGGGGGTGCTACTCTGTTGATTACTGTCCTCTTTTAAAAACTCTACCTCAACTTGTGTTCATGTTTCTCCTGCTGGACTTTCTAGGTCTCTAGTTGTTTCTTCTGAGCTGTCTTGCTGGGCTTCTCTGCACCCATTCTCTCGTGGTTTCCAAGATGCACTGTCCTTGGCCTTTGTCCTACTTTATTATTATTATTATTTTTAAAGATTTTATTTATTTATTTGACAGAGAGAGAGATAGCGAGAGCAGGAACACAAACAGGGGGAATGGGAGAGGGAGAAGCAGGCTTCCTGCCGAGCAGGGAGCCCGATGTGGGACTTGATCCCAGGACCCTGGGATCATGACCTGAGCCGAAGGCAGACGCTTAACGACTGAGCCACCCAAACGCCTGCCTTTGTCCTACTTTATACCAACCCCTCCCCCACTATTTCAAAACCATGTTGTGTAGCTAGACCTCTGCTCCCTGCCATCTCCACCTGGCTGTCCCCAAGGACATTGCTTTAAAAAGTAGCTTTATTGGGGCACCTGGGTGGCTCAGTCGTTAAGCGTCTGCCTTCGGCTCAGGTCATGATCTCAGGGTCCTGGGATCAAGTCCCACATCAGGCTCCCTGCTCGGCAAGAAGCCTGCTTCTCCCTCTCCCATTCCCCGTTTGTGTTCCTGCTCTCGCTGTCTCTCTCTCTGTCAAATAAATAAATAAAAAATCTTAAAAAAAAAAAGTAGCTTTATTAAAAAAATAAAAATAAAAAACTAAAAAACTAGCTCTATTGAGGTATTTACACACAATAAAATTCATTCATTTTGGGGGTATAGTTTCATGAATTTCAGTAACCACCACCTCAATGAAGATATGGGCCTTAGAACAATGTACTGCTCCCATTCTGTAACATTTCCTTTTCGTATCTTAGCCTTGGTTCTCAGTATTTGCTCACCCTGAAAACTTTCCTTGTGGTCCTTTGCAGTTGGTCCCCTGCCCTGACCCTTCAGCCCTGGCAACCACTGATCTGCTTTCTGTTGCTATGTTGTTTTGCCTTCTTGAGAAGTTCATGAAAATAGAATCAAATGGCATATAGTCTTTTGTGTTTGACTTCTTTCCCTTAACCTCGTCATTGCTTTTGACAGGTGCAAAAAACAAGCACATCTCTTTCTCTAAGCTTGTCTGGTAATGGTGCCTCTACTCATTCACCTAATACCAAAGTCAGAAACTGGTGTGTCATCTTCCTGAGGCCCCTTCCTCTCGCTTACCATTCCCTGCCGTACCCTGCCATGTACAATTAGTCAGCGAGTCCTAGAGCTTCTTTCTCTTCTCTGTCCCTGGGCCTGCCTTTCTCTTCATTCTCAAGGGCACTGACTTTACTGAGGCTCCATTTAATGCTTGCTCCTCTAACTGGTCTTTGTGCCTTCCACCAGGACCTCTTCCGTCTACCCTTCCCCCAGGCACCAGTGTGAACTTCTAAAACACAAATCTTACCCCACCACTCCCTGACTTCAGTGGTTCCCCATGGCTTCGGAGCTTAGCAAATGCCACCTTCAGGATTTGATTTATTTCTGCCTACATCTATATTTTATTTTCCAGAACTTCCTTAAATGCAGCCAGTGCTTGGCCATTCCTTGGGATTTGCTTGCAAGGGCCCTGCTCAATTATGCCTCTGTTCCCTGGGAGGCCCTTTTCTTTCTTCATCTAGCTGACTCCAACTCACTCTTTAAGAGCCATCCCATAGGACTCCTCTGCAGTGCTCTCCCTTGTTACGGCCCCAGACTGGCTTAGGTGTTCCTCTGGCCTCGTATCTATCATCGGTCCTATCAGACTGTGTCAGTTTATTGTTGAGTTAGTAATCTGTCTCTCCCACTAGATTCCTAAGTTCCTGAGGAGTTTGTGTTCTGTTTGACTTTGTATCCTCTGTTCCTAGCACAGGGCCAGGCACATGGAGTGGCATCCAGTGAATGTTTCCTGAATGATTAAGGTAGAATGGAGAAAGATCTAGAACTTCATGTGGGGGCAGGGGCGAGGGTCAGGAAGACCTGTCCCATTTTAGGCCTCAGTCATAGGTGAGTCTACTTGTCATGGCAGGAGGGAAGCATAAGGTGGGAGTCATCGGGGAGAGTGCACAAAGAATGGATGGGAAGGCATATTCGAATGTCTGAATCTCTGGTTCTAGTAGTGACAGCATCTGACTTGGGAGAGGGGCAGCTTCTTTGTTTTTTAGCAAAGAGTTAAAAAAGATTTTAAGTGAGGGAAAGTCAAGAGGGAAAGAGAGCCTGAACTGTGGCAAAAACAATAAAAATGAGAGAAGAAACTATTCTTAGATTTCTGTGTGAGAGAGCGAGACTACCGAGGCCCAGACAGTGTGCTCTTTTGACAACATCACTCAACTGGGCTGGTCACAAATGATGTTTGAGACTATAACCAGTGTCCTGCACTTGGCACAGTACTTTTCCAAACCTTGTTTGAAGGCAAAGCTGTCTCATTGTATCTCATTGTATCTGCACACCAACCTTGGAAGCAGCTGGAGTTGATACGGTGAATCCCATGGAACCAGTGAGGAATGGGAGGCTTGGGGAGCCTGGCTGACTTACTCATGCCACAGGGCTGGCGCTCTGCCTGTCACAGCATCTGTCTCTAGGGTGAGCCCTTGGGCCGAGTGGCCAATATCAGGTAGGCTTAGAGATGATGTGTTCGAGAAGGCTGTGGCTATTTGCAGACCTTACAATGAGACAAGAGAGACCTGACAAAGAACATCCAGAGGAGGAAGCTCCTGTAGGTTGGAGAGCAATCTTTGAGTCAATGAAATGTTAGAACAATTTAATATTAGATTAACAAGAGAACTGTGAGTTCCCCAAAGTCTTAATGTCTTCCAGTTGCACAGCTGGGGCAATTGGAAGGAAACTTTTGATTAGCTGGAGCTTTATGAGATGAAACATTTCCTATGACAGTGCTGTTATTTTATTATTTTTTTTCCAGTGAAAGAGAAATCATTCTCAAAAGGGAAAAGGGATGTTATAAAAGGAAGCACTTTTATTTTTCCTTTTTAATAGATGTTCTTGTGTTAAATGATGTTGAGTCTTAATACCCTATTATCAATCTTTTTTATTTTTTCTTATTTTTAAAATATTTATTTTTTTAAAGATTTTATTTATTTATTTGACAGAGAGAGACACAGCGAGAGAGGGAACACAAGCAGGGGGAGCAGGAGAGGGAGAAGCAGGCTTCCCGCCAAGCAGGGAGCCCGATGCGGGGCTCGATCCCAGGACCCTGGGATCACGACCTGAGCCGAAGGCAGACGCTTAATGACTGAGCCACCCAGGCGCCCCTAAAATATTTATTTATTGAGCGAAAAAGTGAGCATGCATGCACGTGTGTAAGCGGGGTGGGGGGGGAAGGGTAGAGAGAGAGAGAGAATCCCAAGCAGACTTCGCACTGAGCACAGAGCCGGACGTGGGGCTCGATCCCATGACCCTGAGATCGTGACCCAAGCCAAAATCAAGAGTCAGACGCCCAACCGACTGAGCCAGGTGTCCCTACCAGGTTTTCAATCTTATCACAACATGAAACATGGGAAGTTTTTGTTTTGGGTGGACGGCTGGCATTTTTCTTAGTTGATGCGGTGTAGAGGTTCAGAGCACAGGCTCAGACCTGATACTGTCTTAATTCAAATCCTGGCTGCAGCACTTAGAGCTGTGGGACCTTGGGCAATTTGCTGATTTATTCTGTGCCATTCTATTCCTAACTCATAGGCTTACTTAAGTATTAATTGATGTAGTCAACAGAAAACACTCAGCATATTATTGGAAATAATATAGTAATAATGCCTCATATTTGCATGTAGCTGGGTTTAAAAAAATTTTTTTAAAAAGATTTTATTTATCTGTTTGACAGAGAGATCACAAGTAGGCAGAGTGTCAGGCAGAGGGAGAGGGAGAAGCAGGCTCCTCACTGAGCAGGGAGCCCCTGCAGGGCTTGATCCCAGGACTCTGGGGTCATGATCTGAGCTGAAGGCAGATGCCTAACTGACTGAGCCACCCACGTGCCCCTGCATGTAGCTAGTTTTAACTTTTTATTTTATTTTTATTTTTATTTATTTGAGAGAGAGAGGGGGGGAGGGAGGGAGAGCACGTGCATGTGCATGCAAGCAGGAGGAAGGGCAGAGGGAGAGGGAGAGAGAGAATCTCAAGCAGACTCTCTGCTGAGCATGGAGCCCAACTCAGGGCTCAGTCCCACGACCCCGAGATCATGACCTGAGCCAATATCAAGAATGGGATGCTTAACCATCTGAGCCACCCAGGTGCCCTGGTTTTAACTTTTTAAAAGCCCTTCCATTTCATTCCTATAAAACCCTATTGAATAGACTAGGTGGGATTATTGTTTTTTTGACACATGAAGAAACTGTGGCCCAGAAAGAATAGGTGATTTGTAGAAGGTCATATCAAGCATGAAGGACAGTCTCCCGAGTGCCAGCTCAGATGGGTTCTTACCAGTCCACTTTTTACAGAGATGGTGGGGTTGGAAATTATTGCTGGGGAGTGAAAGAGTGGTTATGGTGGGGATCTTAGCCACTCTCTCCTCTTCTTCTTTGTCTAGAATTTGCTTTCACTGGGCTTTAGATCTTAAGTGAGAGTCTGAACATCAGCTGAGGCTCTACAAATTAGATTGTTGTGTGTCAAATCCTGCTTACTGATTTTAGAATTGAAGCTGCTGTTATTTTCAATGGTTTATTCTTGTGATTGTTTTGTATTCATTTTATTCTCAAGTTTAAACTGATTAGAGCCAGAGTCCATTCCAGTCTTTTAGTAAGTATTGGTTGAATACATGCTATGTGCTAGGAAATGGGCTAAGTGATTTCACATATATTTTATCATTTTTTTAAAAAATTTTTTTAAAAGATTTTATTTATTTGAGAGAGAGAATGAGAGACAGAGAGCATGAGAGAAAGGAGGGTCAGAGGGAGAAGCAGACTCCTTGCTGAGCAGGGAGTCCGATGTGGGACTCAATCCCGGGACTCCTGGATCATGACCTGAGCCGAAGGCAGTCGCTTAACCAACTGAGCCACCCAGGCGCCCTATATTTTATCATTTAATCCTCCTAGAAACCCTATACATCCTGGTAAATTGTCTCCATTTTACAGAAAAGGAAATACAGGCTCAGATGTTGAGTAACATAGCCAGACCTATTAAGGACCATTACGAGAAAGGAAAATTACAGGTGAATCTTTCCCTTGGATAATGATACAAAATTCCCAATGAAATATTAGCAAATTGATCCAGCAATATATGGAAAAGAAGATATATCATGACCAAGTTGAATTTACATAGGAAGTCAATTTGCTTGATTAACACAACAATGAAAGTCAGTGATTAGTTTAACAGATGAAAGTCATACGATCACTTTCATGGATGAAGTACCACATTTGATAAAGTTTGGTACTCATTTTTTTAAAAGATTTTATTTGTTTGTTCGTTTATTTATTTATGAGAAAGAGTGAGCAAGCAGGGGGAGGTGCGGAGGGAGAGGGAGAGAATCTCAAACAGATTCTGCTCTGAGCACGGAGCCTGATGTGAGGCTGATCTCACGACCCTGAAGTCATTACCTGAGCTGAAATCGAGAGTTGGATACTTAACTGGCTGAGCCACCCAGGTGCCCCAAGTTCAATACTCATTTATGATAAAAAAAAAACTCATAGTTACCTAGAGTAAAAGGAATCTTTCTTATTCTGATAATAGGAATTTACAAAAAATAATAAAAACCTACAGTAAACATAATTAATGGTGAAATTTTGAAAGTTTTCATGAGACAGGGAGGAGACAGTGATGCCCCCAACACCACTTTGGTCCAGCATTATACTGGAAATCCTAGCTAGGGAAATAAGGGAAAGAAAAAGGCAAAATGAATAGGGAAGAAATAAAATTTTCATTATTTGCAGATGCCATGATTGTGTCCACAGAAAGTTCTGAAGATCCCACAGGTGTAGGATTCAGATTATTAGGTGAGGTTGGTAAGGTCACTGGATACAAGGTCAATAGGCAATAGCAACAGTTAGAAAATGAAAATTTTAGGGGTGCCTGGATGGTCAGTTGGTTGAGTGTCTGACTCTTGATTTCAGCTCACATCGTGATCTTAGGGTTGTGAGATCAAGCCTCATGTTGGGCTCCAGGATCAGCATGGAGTCTGCTTGAGATTCTCTCTCTCCCTCTCTGCCCCCGCCCCCCGCTTCTCCCCCTGCCCCTCCCTCCGCCCCTCCCTCCACTTGCGTGCTCTAAGTAAAAATATCTTAAAAAAATGAAAATGAACATTTTAGAACAACATTTGCAATAATGTCTAAACAAATATGAGGAATAAGTTTAAAGAAAGATGGGCAAAACTGCTACATTGGGTCTCCCTCTTCAAAATGTAGAATATCATTTTGTTCCACTGTTTTCACTGAGGTACTTTGCTCTTGCTTTCTGACGAGTCTGATGTGTTCAGGAGAGCCCTGCTAGTTCTGTTACAGCAGCGACAACCCTCTTGTACCCTCCCAGAGTAGGGAGGCTCAGTCACTTGGCCACTTGAGAGTGGCATTCTTAGCTGCTTCCTGTCCTCTTTTCCTCCCTTACCCCAGCCATTGGTTTTCTGGTTCCTCCAAATTCAGAGATTTTCTGTGGTTCTGAGGTGAAAATTGGTTTGCTTCTTGATGACCTCCCCCCTCTTCCTGCTTAGTTTTCAGCTTTTTCCATGTTACTAAATCAGCTATCACTTGTTTTGCAGAGTCTTGTTGATGTCTTTGTCTGCTGTCACCCTCTCTCTCCATTTTGTCCTTATGGATTCACGCTTAAAAAAAAAAATTCTTGCATTGTCATTTTAGTGGGGTTGGAGGAGGAAGCAGAGATAAATGCATGGGTTTAATCTGCCTTGTTTAACCGGAAGTTCCGTACAAAGTTATAAAAAAGCAAAGTCACTAGGCAATGTTTGCTCTTACAAGCCACTTAACACCTAACACTCTGCCTGCTTCCCCAGTTCTCTTAGCTGCTCCCCCACAGAGGCGTTGGTGTTTCCTGCTGCTAGACCAGCTGATCTCTGGGGCTCAATCCAGTCTTGATAGCCTGTCTTCACATTGCCTCCCAGATGGTGTTCCACACCGTGAGGACCCTGGGCTGACTGACAGGAAGGAGACCGCAATCCCCGAGTCCCCAGCCCCCCACTTCATCCATGAGATTGTCTTCTGGGGATTGAAAGAACACAGACCGGCTTGAACAATGCCATTAATTAAAGCACATTCTAGTTGATTGGATAATCCCTAGGTCGTTTAGGGAGGGAAGGGATGAAGGAAATGGGAAGAGAGGCAGAAATCGAGATAGAAAACTCTCCTTCTCTCAAGCTCATCCTCACTGCAAGCACCTGATGAAAAAGGTCTCCTTATCCTGTAATTTGCTGAGTGAATGGCTCTCATCCCTAGCCTCTTCTTGCCTTCCTCCTGTGCGCCCATATCTACAGGGTCTCTTAACTGAGGCCGACGAGTGCAGGGATCAGGTGTGGGAATGCCTGCATTCAAATTATGCTCCTATCCCTTCCCGGCTCTATGACCTTGGGTGAGTCATTTTACTTCCCCGTGCCTCAGCTTCCTTGTCTTCAAACAGGGTCGATAGTAATGCCTACCTCATATGATTTTTGTGAGAACCAAAGTTATTATTGTGTAGAAGTACTTAGAACTGTGCCAGCCAGAGATTGAGCACTTAATGCACATTAGCTGTTATTTTTACTATGTGCTTGTCCTTACAAATGGAGTTGAAAGTCCTTTATCTCAAGAGCTGGCTGTCTGTATGAAGACAGACTAGTATTTGAGTACATAGGATGCTCTGAGGGCAAAGGACAGTCATTAACTCAGTGGGGATTGGTGACTGGTGGTGGTAGGAGGGGAATGTGGAGGGGACCTCTGGGAAATTATTCTAGAGCAGGTGGAGATCCTTGAGCTGAGTGCCATGGGGAGAGAATGAGACAGCCACCATAAGAATGTAAGTAGTATGAGGGCAGGAATGTATCCCCAGTGCCTAGCACAGCACCTGCCACATAGTGGGTACTCAGTAAGCATTGGTTGAGTGAATGAATGAGTGAGAAGCTGAAAGGATGGGTCAAGGGAGGGATGAGTTCCAGACAGAAGAAACAAGAGTGTGGGAAAGCACAGGGTTTGGAGAGCATATGACACACATTGGGGCAGATGTCAGGTCACAGTGTAGCAGGAGCTCAGGGTCTGTGTCAGAGTGGAGATCAGAGGGGAGGCAGGCCAGGAACCAGCGAGAATGTGGAAGATGTACTTCACATGATACAAAAGCGATGAACTCACTTCAGTGGTAGATAGGCCCTAGACCCACATTTTCTTAGACATAATGTCTCAGTTGCAATACCACTCCTAGATAATATCAATCAAGTTTACATTTTTACAGTGCTTTCCACTGTACAAAGCAATGAAACACTTTCACATGTATTCTCTCATTTAAGAATCACAGTACCTTGTGAAGTTGGTGATATCCCCATTTTACAGAGAGGAAGACTGAAGCTCAGGTTATGGGATTTACCAAGGTCACTCAGCTAATAAGTTACAAACCTGGGATTCATACTAGGACTTTGGAGAGCATAGAGTTTCACTGAGATTTGTTGTTGCAGAAACAAATTCATAGTAAGCTGAATATTTAAAAAATAAACACCAAGTCACTGTCAGCTAGGACAAGCAATGGAAACATTACCAGGCTTTGTAGGAAGTCCCAATGTTTCCCACTCAGGTCACAATGCCTTCCTCCCTCCAGAGATAACATTATCATGACTTGTAGGGTAATTAGCTCATTGCTTTTCTTTCTAATGGTAGCACCTAAGAATGCAGACTTGTTTTTTGATCAAGCAAATGATTGTTTATAATATGGGCATTTTTCTATTAGCCTAAAAGTTCCTTGAGGAACCACCTTTGTGGCTTAATGCATAATTATTCTCTTGTTAAGTGTTTAGTGACCATCTCCCAGCAGCCCAGCAGCTGGATTCTGAAGAGCTAGAAATAAAAATAGGCCCTGGCTTCAAGTTGGAACAACCTTACGGTCACTGATTTAATAATTTGAATGATTTAAAAATTAGACATAAACAACACCACCAGCAACAATGACCCTCAACAGCCCAGGTGTGCAAATACTCAATGTCATTTGACTTCGCAGGTGTGCCTTCACCCCTGCTGGCCAGGTTGTCCTTTGCTCTTTTGTGATGGATAGTGGAGCACCCAGAACACCAGCTCCTTACTTGGACTACTTGCTATCATGTTGGCAGTTGGACTTTGTAGGCACTCTTCATCTTCAGAAATAAATTTATTGTTCAGTGTTACTCAAACTTGAAAATTTATAGGCTCCTGAGAATACATCTGCTTGTTTCCAGCTTGAGAGACTTTTTATTAAAAGTTAAGCACTTAAAAAAAGTTAAGCACTTGTAGTTCTGGGTAATGACTTGGTGTCAGTATGACCAACACCCAATTATAACACTGCCATTGAAATCTAATGGCAGTATTCAGTGATCAGTGACCGTCCGTGAGCTATAGAATAAAGTTAGGTTAATTTTTTAAAGGTTATCATAAAAAATGAAAGTAGAAGAAAAATTCTTACAGAGCTTTTAATTCCTGAGGCTAGATCTCTATAGATGCCAGTTTAAGAAACAGTGATGTACTTTATCAAAGGAAAGGCATGCATTTCCACATTGATTGGAATTCTAGATAAATGCATGACCAGTCTGCTGTTGGATGCAGCTTGATATGTTCAAAGTAGATCTAGCTTCTAGTTATGTTGACGTCATATTCTGGTAACACCTGTTGCCTCCAGAAGAAACTGCTGGGGGGAAGAAGGTGGATGACTCAGGGTTGCAAATTGTTCCTGGATAATCTATGAGTCAAGAGACCTGTCTTGGGATCCCCAGTGGAATTTTATTTTAAATTCCCCTTGATGGACTGGAAAATGATCTGTTTTTTCCATCTGGTTGCCTGGTAAATCAAACGCTTCAGTTTTTGCTCTGTTTGTTATTTCTCTGACCACTAACCCCAGTGGATAAAACAACTCACTGGGCCAGTTTGACCTGTGTCTGTTCTAACATATGGAGCAGATTTAATGAGCTTGTTATGACTGCTAGCAGGAACCTACAGAGAGAGTCCTGGAATTTCAGAGTTGAACAGAAAAGAGCCAGTGTGGCTTAGCTGGATTGCTGCACGAGCCTCCCACCTTGTTTTCCTGCTGTCAGTCTTCACCTGCTCCAATCCATTTTCCACACGGAGCATAGTTGCCTTCTGTTGGATTCCCTAGAAGCAGAGACTGAGCTGGGATGCTGGTGCAAATGATTTATTGAGAGAGTGTTCTTGAGAGAAGAGGAATGAGGGAAGCAGGCCACAGCAGGGGGAAAACGTGCAAGGACGAGGTCAGAGCTAGAGCCCAGCTTCAGCTTGATCCCACGAGATGGCTCTGGGGTGGGAATGGCACCACAAGGGTGTTCCCACCTTGGGGCAAGGGGACCAACCCTTTGTACTCCATGGCAACCAGTCATTGGTTGTGGGTCCCTAGGCTAGTGGAGAGTGGGATAAGGGAGATTCTACAAGGAAGAGGACAGCTGTGAACATTAGCACCCAGTACTCACAACACTGGGGAATCGATGCTGTTAGCAAACATGATCTGGGCTAGACACCAGCATATCACACTAGATAAACCTGACATTCACATTTGATGCAGACAGCTGGTAAACCGACTTGCTTAGGGGCACACATCTAGTGATTTGCTCATAGAGCCTGCGTCCTTGAAAGTTTAGCTCGGCTTATATGGTATTTGGTGATTTGCCAAAGACCCTATAGTTTATAGTTCAAATGCTTAATCTGAGATTAAGTTTTTTGTGGTGGAGTGCGAAAAAGACCCTCCAGATATTTCGTATAATTCAGGCAGGCTTGATGGCCAGACATTCTGGACTGGATTTGCCCTGCTGGAACGGACTAGTGCCCGCACAGACTCCGGAGGAGGATAGCCTGTCTATATCCCAAAGACTCTAATCCAGTGAGTTGGATGTCACAGTAGGGTCTCTGGAAAATGGCATTCTTACAGTCCAGTGGGTAATAGAGTAATTCTGGAATAGGACACAAAGAGTTCAAACACTGGACCTATGTCAAAACACCTTAACTAGACCCTATCCACTGAGCATGATGGGACTTCTGGTATGCTCTTGTCTTGATCATGGTTGGCTCAGTGATGGTGTGGGTCTGGGCCTCAGAGACTTTGTTGAACAGGCCTGGTAAAGCAGGGGCAAACAGCAACTAACCTTTGTTTCAAATCTTAATAGTATTTCCAGTTTGAGAAGCAGAGATGAAGAGCTGGGTCCCAAGGGGAACTGTATTATTTTGTTACAAGCTAGTTGTTGCTTCATTTTGGTGAGAATTAAACTTTTCCCCTAAGTCACTGAATGGTCTGATGATCTTCATAGTAATTACAGATGCGGTCTGGAAGCCAGATGAAAGGAGCTGTGCCCCTGCAGTCTATATGCCCGTGTGCTCTATCGACTGGCAAATACAGTACAGAGAATTTCAAGCATAATGATTGCTCAGCCAACTAGCTCAAATCTTATTTCTAAAAGCTGTTTTCTTTCAGAGCTAATACGTTTGTTCCTGACTCATTCTGATCAGTGGGGCATCGAGTTGTAAGGAACAGATTGGAAATTATTTTATTGATTTTTCACCCCCTTTTTTATTTACCAAAGATGAGAGTGAATTTCTCTTCCCTGTTTGTTTTTCAGCTACGAGTAAAGATAAGGACATTAGGAGGTTTGGGTAGAGTCAGTCTGGAAGCATCACAGCCTGACTTTGGTGCACGAGCACATAAACCCTTGGGAAACTGCCTTGTGGAGCAAAAGGGTGACTTCATTCTGCTATCTAAAGGGCAAAGTCAGCTTTTTGTTATGGCCCTGGCTATGGTCGTCATTGGGAGGTCTCACCGGCCTATGTTAACCAATGTCCAATGGAGGCCCTAGAGCCTCAAAGACACACCTCAGAGATCATGATGTAGGACGGCAGAGGCCACCCTCTTGGCTCAGGTTCTTTGGGAATTGTCTGATTTTGAATCTTCCTTTCCTCCCTGGCTCCCAACCTTTCATCAGGAGGGAGAATGAGAAGAGTTAATTTCTGCCGAATCCAGGAGAAAGAGAGCTTTCCTCACCACTTGCAAGAAGAGGTATTAGATAAGGAAGAGGAAAACATTTTTTCCCTCTCAGTTTTTTCTTCCTCAGGGACTCTCCCAATTTTCTTTTCCAAATTGGTTAAAAATTAGTAGTGAAAATCATGCCTCGGAATGCAAGTTGGTACAGCCACTTTGGAAAACAGTGTGGAGGTGCCTCAAAAAATTAAAAATAGAGCTACCGTATGACCCAGCAATTGCACTCCTGGGAATTTACCCCAAAGACACAGATGTAGTGAAAAAAAGGGCCATATGCACCCCAATGTTCCCAGCAGCAATGTCCACAATAGCCAAACTGTGGAAGGAGCCAGTGCCCTTCAGCAAATGAATGGATAAAGAAGATGTGGTTCATATATATAATGGAATATTACTCAGCCATCAGAAAGGATGAACAGCCAACTTTTACATCAGCATGTATGGGACTTGAGGAGATTATTCTAAGTGAAATAGGTCAAGCAGAGAAAGTGAATTATCATATGGTTTCACTTATTTGTGGAACATAAGGAGTAGCATGGAGGACATTAGGAGAAGGAAGGGAAAAATGAAGCGGGGGGAAATCGGAGGGAGAGATGAACCATGAGAGACTATGGACTCTGAAAAACAAACTGAGGGTTCTAGAAGGGAGGGGGTGGGAGGATGGGTTAGCCTGGTGATGGGTATTAAAGAAGGCACGTTCTGCATGGAGCACTGGGTGTTATACGAAAACAATGGATCGTGGATCACCACATCAAAAACTAATGATGTATTGTATGGTGATTAACATAACATAATAAAAAAAAACTAATGTATGGTGACTAACAACATAATAAAATTAAAAAAATATCACGTTTAGGATGTATTCACATGGCCTTTTGTTCCCCCAAATGATTTTTAAGTTATGCAAAATGAAAACTTTTATGTGCACTCTTGGCAAACAGTAATGACCTAGCATAGCACTGGGCTAAGTCGCTTTCCATGCATTACTTCATTTAGTCCTCAAAAGCACTGTATAAATTAGGTTATCACAATTACCTTTCATTTACATAGCTGGAAGTGTTGAAACTTGAATTCAAACAGAGGCATATTGCCTAGGACCTTAGGGTCCGATGCTCTTTAGCATGAAGTTACATTACCTCCCAGCTCACTGAGAGTGAAGACATCACTAATCAGTGAGCCTTCTGTGGGGGCCTGGCTTCATGGTACAGTTGCACCCCCCCATCCCAGCCAAGGTCTTATTGTGGGGCCACCATGGTGATCAGAATGGGCTGTCAGAACCAGGCACCCTCCCAGACGTGCAGCGAGTTCATTTCTAACTTTTTACTATCCCATATGACATGCTGCGTTGACTGAGAACAGGTGGTAAAAGATGAATCTTAGATGTAAGAGAAGGATGCACACTGACCGGCAAGGAGCACTTCATTATCATAGTAGAAGATGATGCTGATTCATTACCTTGTTGGACTTGTGTATTACCTCCTACCTCATGTTGACCAAAATTATTTGAGTAGATTTGTAGTTGTAGCCGCTTCGAACTCAGAGTCCTGGGAGTGGCAGAGAGTCTGGAACCGGTGTTGAAAGAAGTACCTTGCTTTGCATCCCCTGGGTGCTTAGACCCATCACAAGAGCAGCTCTTCAATGCTACAAGAACGTTAAGATATTACAGATGTGCTCCATTAAATTGAATCAGTATCTTATTAGCTGGTGTGTGTTTGATGTGGCCTGTTAAGTGGATAAGCACCACCCATGCCTCACATTTAGGTAGAGACAGAAAGGTAATAAAGTAGTTCTCAACCCTGGATGCACATTAGAATCACTTGTAGGGGCGCCTGGGTGGCTCAGTTGGTTAAGCGACTGCCTTCGGCTCAGGTCATGATCCCGGAGTCCTGGGATCAAGTCCCACATCGGGCTTCCCGCTCAGTGGGGAGCCTGCTTCTCCCTCTGACCCTATCCCCTCTCATGCTGTTTCTCTCTCTCTCTCAAAAAAAAAAAAAAAAAAAAAAAAAAAAAAAAGAATCACTTGTAAAACACAGCAATGCCTGGGCCCTACCCCAGACCAATTAAATTGGCATCTCTGGGCATGAGGTCCAAGTATCAGTGTGTTTTCAAAGCTCTCTAGGTGATTCTAATGTATCCGGGGCTGAGAACCACTGGATAAAAGCTAAGTCAACTGTGAAACTATGCTAATAAACCGTGTCCTAAGTAAACTATGATGCATGTGGGAGCTTAAGCATGAAATTCAATTGACCAGCGAGGACGAGGTCTTGGTGGCGGCAGTGGGGGTGCCCGCAAAATGATCACTTTGTGGAAGCAAGGGAAGGGAACGGTAGAAAAGGAGGGATAAAGGGATGGTCTGGCACACAGCGCTGCAACAGTGTTGACCCCGTGGAAGAGCTCGCTGAGACTGCAGGGGAGGCAGTCAGGAGGCTGTAGCCCTGGCCAGGCCGTGGCATTGCCGGTGTTACTGTGTGAAGGTGTGGGGTGTAGGGGTGCAGGCACATAAGGGTGCAGCAGCTCTGGGAACTGTGGCAGCCTCATGGAGCAAGATCAGAGGCCTTGGGACCACCAAGGGCTGTGGCAGCAACCACAAACCAGGAGCAGCGGGCATGATGCTAGGAAGGAGCAGGAAGCCCAGGCCTCATGGGTTTCCGGGAAGGTCAGACAGGTATACAGATGTCTGTCCTACCAGAATCCCTACTGAATGCTGCCTTTTGATGTTTGTGATATGAACTCCTTTACTTAGAAAAGCGTCTTTTAGGAACATTTAAAACTATACATGTGCAAGCAATGACAGCAAAGCGAGGACATTGTGAAGATGTGGTATTCAGAATGTTTGTGTGCTCTTTGTAGTTTATTTATGTACAGTCCCCATCCTATGTTCTCACCCCCTAACAAGAGTAACAGGGCGTTGTAACTAGCCCAGAATGTAAGCCCAAGAGGAGGCCAAAGTTCCACGGCTTCTAAAGGAAAAACAGGAAGGAAAAAAAAAAAAAAGCTTTCATCCCCGAACCTAGATCTCTCATCTTGTGGAGTTGTGGCCCATCCAAGCCATCACAGACACAAGAGCTGGAATGGGGTGCAGAGATGTTGTTGGGCCTGTTGCATGTATGAATGGAGACCGGCCATTCTAGCACTTGCCGTGCTTGGAAACGTCCAGGTCTGAGAGGCCCAGAGAGAGAGTAAAGCACGTGCCATTATAATTTCTCGACACGATCCCATCTTTCATCACCACATCACCAAAACTCACTGGGTGTCCCTTAACAGTCCCTCCCCTCAAGGAGCCCAGGACCAAGTGAAGTGGATAGATAATGCACACAGCCATCTAGAGGACAGTGCAGATCTGTCAGGCGAGGTGGTACTTCTGCTTGCATTCTCACCATGTTGTTATGAGAATGAGTTAGCTAACATAAGTATTATGTGCAATAACAGTTAAGGTGTTAGTATTACCAAAAATCAGGCTATTAAGCTATATTTCAGCTGTATTGCCATATTTTTCCTGTCAGAACCTGCTGTTTAATGCTAAATCACCTACACTTTAGCAATGAGGTGAAGCCTGAAGGAATGAAAGTTCTTGAGCGTTATGCCAAGAGGATGCCATTACAATATTTAATACATGCCCTGGTTTAAAGTAGCTCCTCAACTATAGTCTTCTTTCCTGCCTCCCTCCTCCAAGCAAAATGATGAGACAAACTCTGACATATGGAAGAATTTCTGTGGTGCAAATTATTCTGGAGGAAAAAAACAAAACATGACTTGCAAATGCTGTCAAGGAAATGTTTCTTTCCAAAGGCTACAGGCAGAACTGAGCCTGTCTCGGTGTGTGAGGACTGGTGGCTGTGCCTGGCTGTGAACGAGGGGCCGTGGCGGTGAGTGTGCCAGGTGTTCTCTCTGGGTTCTCCACCCAGATGTTTCGCTGTGATGCCCTTATGACCCCAGCATGGTCCCCTTGAAATCCGCCAATATCCAGGAAATGAAACCAGATATTTGAGGAAACAAAATTCCTGCCCCTCTGTCTCCCATCATATGTAGACAGGATGACCCGGATATCAGTAAACTCCTTGGCAGAGCTCTCTCGAGAGCTGTCTATTCATGGATGGCCTACCGTATGGCTTTAAAAGATCCTTAGAGGGAATGTTTGGATTATGAAGAATGTCTCATTTTCCCTGCAGGCCCTCTCTGAGTGAATCTCTTCCCTGTCCTACCGAGTGGGAGATGGCTTTGGAGCAACTGCCCTTCCTTGAAGAACAATGGGGCTTTTATCTCCTAGCACTTCTAGATGGCTGGCCCGTGTGTGGGCTAGAGGAAACATTGCCCAGTTGACGAGGCCTCAGCCGGTGTTGGAGAAGGTGTTGGAGAACGGCACTGAACAGGGGCCACATACACCGTAGGGCAGTTTTGCCGCAAAACATACGAGAAGCAAAACAGCGTAGCGAACAGCAGCATAGATGTTTGACAGAATTAGCTCTTGATTTGGGGTGAGGCACCTGAGTTGTGCCAGTTTTGCTGAGTTGTGAAATGGAGGGAAATAATGGTACCTGCCTCACACAGTTGTTTTAAGGACCAGGGTAATAATGCAGGGAAAGGGCTTTGGCACAGAGCATGGGTTAATGATAAGCACCTGACAAAGGTGCATCAGGTCCTGCTGAAGATCTGAAGATCGTGAGCCTCGAGCATTTGCTTTGCCAACTGATGTAATAAGTACCATCACACTTGTAGCCGGATGGGGAGTCATAATAGGTATATATTCATGTATGACTGCAGCAAGGTATTCATATCCTGGTTTAAATGTGTGGTTTTTTTTTTTTTTTTTAAACGACATCATGAAGTTGGGAACTCTCCAAATGATATACAGATGAGCAGAGACTATCACAAACATGTAAAACTACTAGTGGGCAACTTGCTAAAGTCAGAGCGAAGGCATTGCCAAAGGTGAAGTGGAAATAAAAAGTTCTGGGAAACCAATGAATGGCTTAGTGGCTTCTTAGAAGCATAATTTTAATTTTTGTCAAGTTAATACATATGTATAATTTAAAAAGTCAACTAATACTACAAAGTTTATGTTGAGAAACTGTATGCCCCTATTCACCGCATTCATCTTAGAGTTCCACCCACCATGGGGAAAGACTTTAAACTCTTTTCTTCTACTGTTATATTTATCTCCTATTTCTAGGAACATACAATATGCTGCTCTTAGTGAGTTTTCAGTTTTACATAGTCTCCCTTTCCTCACATGTCTGGTGACTCTTGACCAGTCATCTGTATTGAGTGAGGCCTTAGAGAGTGGACTGGATTTACATCCCAAGCAGGGAAAGTAGATCAATCTGAAATCCAGATCAGCCCTGAAGGACTCTTACTTGTTGACTTGCTTTTCATCTTCAGAAAACTTGGTTGAGACTTTTTTCTTTGTCTTTGTGGGCCTATATTATTTTTATTCCTTTATTGTCATTTTTGTGTGGTTTAAGATGGAATCAGAAATAAATGACAGGATTCTGTCTACCTGGAAAATTCCATCCATAGCTTGTCAATAACCTCTGCGGGGCTACTAAGTAGCAATTTAAAAAATAACCAGTAGCAATTAAATATTAATCAGTGGTTTTTTCTGGGGAATTCCAAGGGGAATTCAGGTAGGAGTGAGGAGAGAGGATTTTACTTCTCATGCTACATACTTCTTTTAAATATATACATGCATATTTAATGTATATATTTAAATCAAACCACTCATGATAAAAACAAGGACCCTTCAAGTAATTTAGTCATTTGTAGTAGTTGTTGCTCAAAAAGTTACACTTATACCAGGGGATAAGATTGTGGTTAGGATTGAAATTTTAATTATTTCATTCCCATTTTGAGTTCTTCAAAGTTCTGAGGAAGAATTTTTTTTTAGGTTATTTTATGCCAGCTTAAATGGCTGTGGGATGTTAAAAAAGATTTTTACTCAATTTGAACAAAAATTGATTGAGCCCCTGAAATGAAAAGCAATATTTTATAGGATGATGTCTTCTGGATTCTAACTACATTCTGACTACGGAATGACTGAATAGATATTCCAAAAGTACGAAGAAAGTAAGGTTGACATTTTCAGGAAGGCATGACAGATAAGCAGTTTGCCTTATCTGCTGCAGATGTCCTGAGTCCAAGAGTGGAAGGCATAAAGGCAGTGATATCAGCTCCAGTAACTCACCAAAAAACCCAGAGCAGGTGAGAGCCAAAGCCAGGAATGGGACCACTGTGGGTCCATCTTAGTTGTAGCCAGCTTGCTAAACACAGGAACTGAGTGCCTTGGAACAAAACTGAGAGATCTGAGGGCGCCATCTGTCTGGGATGTCTGGGGGAAAGCTTTATCAAAAAGGGACATCTAGGCTGGGTAACGGTTCACGGCTTATGGGGCAGGGTTTACTTAGGGCTATTCTCAGGCTTCCCTGTGTTTTAGAAGGAATGTATATTTGTAGGAAGTGGAGGACTTGCTGGCACTGTTTCTGTTCTTCGTTGTACATAAAGATATTCCTGATTTCCATGTGAGGAATGACTGTCTAGTTAGAAACTTAAAATCACTGTACGTAAAGTTACAGTGACCAAGTCAGCATGGTATTGGAATAAGGATAGACCCATGGGGTACTGACCCAGAATTGAGAGTCCTATAACAGATCATCCTTAGATGGTCAGTTGATTTTTAGTAAAGATGTCAAGGTAGTTCAGTGGTGAAAGCATAGTCTTTTCAGGATGTGGTGCTTGAACAATTGGTTATTCTTGCTGGTGGTCTTTCTTTTTCTCATTGTTTGTAATAAAGTTATTTTTGATTTCCATAAAAGAAATGACTCACTACTTAGAAATTTAAAATTACAGAACCACAATGGAATTAAATTAGAAATCAACACTGAGGAAATTTGAAAAACTCCCAAATATGTGAAAATATAAATAACACACTTCTAAATAATGTGTAACTCAGAGAAGAAATCACATGGGAAATTAGAGAGTATTTTGAACTGAATTAAAATGAAAATGCAGTGTATCAAAATTCATAAAATGCAGCTAAAGCAATGATTAGAGAAAAAGTTAATATCTTTAAATGCTTCCATTAGAAAAGCAGAAGGGTCCAAAATCAGTGAGCTGCTCTTCCACCTTAAGAAATAAAGGGCAGGGGTGCCTGGGTGGTGCAATTGGTTAAGCATCTGATTTTTGGTTTTGGCTCAGGTTGTGATCTCAGGGTCATGGGATTGAACCCTGAGTCAGGCTCCATGCTCAGTGTGGAGTCTGCTTGGGATTCCCTCTCCCTCTCCCTCTGCCCCTCCTGCTTGTGCTCTCTCTCAAATAAATAAATAAATCTTAAAAAAAAAAAAAAAAGAAAGAGCAAATTGAACCCAAAGAAAAGCAGAAGGAAGAAAAGAGTAAAGATCAGATAAGAATTCACTGAAATATAAAACAGAGAAGTAATAGTGAAAATCACTGAAATAAAAAACTCAGTCTGTGAAAAGATGAATAAAGTCAATAAAACTTCAGAGACAGGGAAAGCAAGATTGAAAGAGAGAGCAAGAGAGTAAAATTAGCAGTACCAGAAATGTAACAGGGACATCACTGTAGATTTCACAAACATTGAAAAGATAATGAAGTAACAGTATGAAAAATTTTATGGCAACAAACTCAACAACTTAGATAAAATGGATAAATTTCCTGGAAGACACAAATTGCTAAAGTTCACTCATGAAGAAATAAAATGAATTGTCCCATATCTGTTGATTACATTGAATTCTTAAAAAAATTTTTTTTGTTTTAATTTTCTTTTACTTTTAATTTTTTAATTAACATATAATGTATTATTTGTTTTAGGGGTACAGGTCTGTGATTCATCAGTCTTACACAATTCACAGCACTCACCATAGCACATACCCTCCCCAGTGTTCATCACCCAGCCACCCCATCCCTCCCATCCCCCTCCACTCCAGCAACCCTCAGTTTGTTTCCTGAGATTGAGTCTCTTATGGTTTGTCTCTCTCTCTGGTTTCATCTTGTTTCATTTTTCCCTCCCTTCTCCTTTGATCCTCTGTCTTGTTTCTCAAATTCCTCATATCAGTGAGATCATATGATACTTGTCTTTCTCTGATTGACTTATTACATTGAATTCTTAATGAAAAACAAAACCTCCAAGCCCAGATAGTTTTATTGGTGAATTTCATCAAATATTTAATGAATAAATAATACCAATCCTATACAGACTTTTTCAGAAAATAGAGGAGGAAGGACCGCTACCCAACTCATCTTATGAGGCCAGTATTATTACTTTGATACTGGACTTAGATGAGACAACACAAGAATAGAAAACCACAGACTAATATTCCTCATGAACATAGATTTAAAAATCTTAAAGTATTAATAAATAAATCCAGCAATATGTAAAAATTATACCATGAGAAGTGGAGTTTATCCTGAGAATTCAAAGTTGATTTAACATTATTAAATGCACCATGTTAATAAAAGGTAAAACCCATTTAATTATCTAAATAGTTGCAGGAAATGCCTTTGAGAAAATTCAACACATATTTATGACAAAAACCCTCAGCAAACTAGGAATGGAAGGGAACCTCCTCAATTTGAGGAAGAGCATCTATGAAAAACCTATAGCTTACGTCACACTTAATGGTGAATGTATTCCACCAAAGATCAGGAATAAGGGCCGTAATCTGCTCTCATGACTATTACTCAACACTGTGATAGAGGTCTTAGCCAGTGTAGTAAGGCAAGAAAAAGAAACAAAAGGCATAGTAAGGAGTATCATGGAGGACATTAGGAGAAGGAAGGGAAAAATGAAGGGGGGGAATCGGAGGGAGAGATGAACCCTGAGAGACTATGGACTCTGAGAAACAAACAGGGTTTTGGAGGGGAGAGGGTGGGGGGATGGGTTAGCCTGGTGATGGATATTAAGGAGGGCACGTTCTGCATGGAGCACTGGGTGTTATACGAAAACAATGGATCGTGGATCACCACATCAAAAACCAATGATGTAGGGCGCCTGGGTGGCTCAGTTGGTTAAGCGACTGCCTTCGGCTCAGGTCATGATCCTGGAGTCCCGGGATCGAGTCCCGCATCGGGCTCCCTGCTCGGCAGGGAGTCTGCTTCTGCCTCTGACCACCCCCCCTCATGTGCTCTCTCTCATTCTCTCTCTCTCAAATAAATAAATAAAATCTTAAAAAAAAAAAAAAACCAATGATGTATTGTATGGTGACTGACATAACATAAAAAAAAAAATTTGAAAGGAAGAAATAAGACTTTATTTGTAAACAATATTAGCACATATATAGAATGTTCTAAGGAATCTCCAGAAAAAAAAAGTCACTAAAACTAATAAGCTAATTTAGTAAGATTGGGTTATATGAGATCCATAAACCAAAAGTAGCTGTATTTCTATATGGCAAATAACAAACCAGAAATAAAATTATAGAAATACCATTCACAGTAGTAGCACAAAATCCTTAGAAATAAGTTTAACAAAAGATTTGTAAGACTCTACATTGAAATATATAAAACATTGCAGAGAGAAATTAGACAATATCTAAATGAATGGAGAGCTATACCAGATTCATTTATTGGAATATCCAGTATTGTTAAGATGACTCCTCTCCCAAAATTGACTTGTAACTTCAGTGTAATCGCATTCAAAATCCCAGTAAGCTTTTTTCTTTTTCTTAAGAAATTGACAAGCTCATTCTAAAATTTACATGGAAATACAAAGGAGGACCCAGAAGAATCAAACAATTAAAAATGAATTGAAGGACGTAACATTTCCTAATTTTGAGAATTACTCTAAGGGGTGCTTGGCTGGCTGAGATGGTAGAGCATGCAACTCTTTTTTTTTTAAATTTTTTATTGTTATGTTACTCACCATACATTACATCATTAGTTTTAGATGTAGTGTTCCATGATTCATTGTTTGTACCTAACACCCAGTGCTCCACGCAGAACGTGCCCTCTTTAATACCCATCACCAGGCTAACCCATCCTCCCACCCCCCTCCCCTCTAGAACCCTCAGTTTGTTTCTCAGAGTCCATCGTCTCTCATGGTTCATCTCCCCCTCCGATTTCCCCCCCTTCATTCTTCCCCCCTGCTATCTTCTTTTTTTTTTTTTCTTAACATATATTGCATTATTTGTTTCAGAGGTACAGATCTGAGATTCAACAGTCTTGTACAATTCACAGCGCTTACTAGAGCACATACCCTCCCCAGTGTCTATCACCCAGTCACCCCATCCCTCCCACCCCACCCCCCACTCCAGCAACCCTCAGTTTGTTTCCTGAGATTAAGAATTCCTCATATCAGTGAGGTCATATGATACATGTCTTTCTCTGTTTGACTTATTTCGCTCAGCATAAGACCCTCCAGTTCCATCCACGTCGTTGCAAATGGCAAGATCTCATTCCTTTTGATGGCTGCATAATATTCCATTGTATATATATACCACATTTTCTTTATTCATTCATCTGTCGATGGACATCTTGGCTCTTTCCACAGTTTGGCTATTGTGGACATTAGAGCATTCAACTCTTGACCTTGGGGTTGTTGAGTTCAAGTCCCACATTGGGCATAGAATTTACTTAAAAAAAAAAAAAGAATTACTGTAAAATTGCAGTGATCAAGTCAGTATGGTTTTGGCATAAGGATAGAATTGTAGAAAAGGAGAGCAGAGGACTAAAAGAAAAATTGCCACACTTCACTGATCTCATAGGCTTTTCTTCAGCAATTCATGAATCAGGCAGTGTCCAATCTAGCAGATAAAAAGGAGCTCTGAAGAGCTATACAAGGTGAGAGATTTTCAAAGTGAGCAGGAACAAGGAAGTTACACTGGGCATTTGCTAGTTGGTTGAAACATGGTTACTGTCCCTATATGGAGCAAGAGAAGTCTTGGAGCTGGGTCAGGTAACTGGTACCCGAGCAGGCAGGTACAGATTGGTTGACCTATCTTTTGTTTTGTTTTGTTTTCTAGGAGAGCACAGCATAGAAACTTAGTTGAATTTTGGTTTGCTGACATAGGATTTAGTGTGAATGACTCCATCTTGGGCCTAATTTGGTTACTTTAACAGGTCATAAAGCTTTGGTCCAGATTTGTTCTGTTTCAAGGAATAGAAACTCATTCAAACGAGTTCAAGTCCTAGGGAATCTGCTGATAACAGAATTTGGCTTCTCCTCAGGCTCAGAAGAACCTAGTGCTGTCAGCCTACTCTGGTTCTCTGCCCCCAGGACTGCTTGGGCCCCTTCCCTGCCCTTCTGAGCATCTGTTCCTATATCTGTTTGCCCAGTGCCCATCTTGAGTTCCATAAGGTGGAACCTCTAAACCTAACCAACCCCTAGCTTTGCTCCTCATGGGTGACTGACTCAGTCTCTGACTGTCTTACTTGGTATTGCTGATCATTTGGGGGAACATTGAGGCACCTGGGATCAGGTGTCCACTCCTGGTCTGTGGGTGGGGACTTTAAGAACTATATTATGGAAATCACTATTATAAGTGCCAAATGAGAGTGGCTGTTGCCTGGCATGGTGCAGCTCTTTTAAGAAACTGCCTCTGCCTGGGGTGCCTGGGTGGCTCAGTTGGTTAAGCAACTGCCTTCGGCTCAGGTCATGATCCTGGAGTCCCGGGATCGAGTCCCACATCGGGCTCCCTGCTTGGCGGGGAGTCTGTTTCTCCCTCTGACTCTCCCCCCTCTCATGTGCTCTCTCTCATTCTCTCTCTCTCAAATAAATAAATAAAAAAAAAAATCTTAAAAAAAAAAAAAAGAAACTGCCTCTGCCTGAGCAAGATATACCATACTGTAAAGATCCCATTCTTTCTCTCCTATTCTTTATAAATTCTGTTATCCAGCAGGCATTTATGTAATTTCTTTTGTCAGTGAATCTTTAATTCAGCTCTTTCTCATTGATGCTTTTGTGTCTCCTCTTTGCATTAGAATATCTCGGGTTGGGGGAGGCTTCAGAAACATATTTCATGATTCCACATGATCGCTGGAACCTTCCCTTTCTTTATCTGTTCAAAGAGCAGCCCCAAACTTGGTGTGTCCTAGCTTTGAGGGCAAGGACCAAAATAGCCATGGCTGGAATGACTGTGACCAGATGGGATGATGCTGGTGATACTTGTTCCAAGGGCCCAGCTGTTTGGCTGTTGTAAAAGCCAGGTGATGCCCATGAACATGACAACTGCCTGGGCCCGAGGGCCACCTTCAGCCCTCTAACTCTTCCTGTGATTCACCCTCACTGGGGGCTGTTGAATCACTACAATCAGGAGGAGACACTAATACTTGTCACTGAAATTTAGTAGCTCTCCTAGCCTAAGGATTTAATTAACTGGAGGGAGAATCAATGACAGGCTCTTTATGACCCAGAGCTTCCGACTTAGAGTTCCCCAGGCCATACCATCCAAGAGGAAGGGTGGCTGCCATCTTGGAATGGACATTTGAGAGATAAAACTTTCTTTTTATTGTTATACATCCCTAGATATTTATTTCACTTCTCTACAATCCAGAATTGCATCTTTGGTAATGTCAAGGTAATTGTAATCTGGCCTTTGGAAGATGGGAGAACAATTGATTACAGATATTTAGGGAAGTCTGACTTTGGGAAGCTAATAGCTATGATGTTAGACTCCTTACTCTGTCCTTGGAGAAGTGTGTGTTTAGTAGCTTTGTCATTCTGTGCTTGCTTGCTCAAGTGTATCACCAAGCAACCCAGTATATGGTGTCAAAACTGTTCCTTTGCTTTCTCTGTTTCACATTTGTTTTAACTTTTCTCAATTCTGATCAACTCCTCAAAATATTTCCTGCTAAGAATTTAGTTTGGTTACTGTAGATTAAATGTCTGAGTTTGGCTTCAGAAGATCTGGATTCTAAGACTTGCTTGGCTAGTAACTCAGTATGAGCTTGGGCAAGTCATCCTCAGGAAGATGAAGATACTTAGCCCTGGCTATTGCCTGATATCAAAAGAGAAAAGAGAAGACTTAATCGGAAGTTACTTTTTCTGAGGCAGTGCCCTCATTTTCAGGAATTGGCATGGTTATTATATAAACAAGGGCTTTGGAGCAGACATACATGGATTCAAATCCCAACAACAGCATTGATTAGCTGTGTGTTCTTGGGCCAGTTGTGAGTGTCATTATCCTTTTCGTCTGCGAAGTAGGGAAAATATTGCCTCATTGCATTATGTTGGGGTTCAGTGAGGTGATTTAGATGAAGTATGATAATGCATCGTATCGCAAACTCTCCCCTACCCTAGCATGTCCTGTTGCCCTTACTCACCCTGTTTTTTTCACAGCATTCGTCAATTTTTGGATTCTGTATCATCTACTTCTTTTGTTTCGTATCTAGCCCCTCCCACAAATGCCACGAGGGCAGTTTTTTGTTTGTTTGGTTCACTGCCGTATCCTTAATGCCTAAAACATAAGCATTCCGCAAATACTTGTAGAATGAATGTTAAATGAAATGTGATTTTTGTAGAGGAGAAAAAGAAAAGTCAGCAGACTTTTTCTGTAAAGGGCCAGATAGTAAATATTTTAAGCTTTGCAGGCCATACAGTTTCCATCAGAGTGACTCAATTTGGTTGCGTAGTGTGAAAGCAGCCCCACAGACAATACACAAACAGATGACTGTGGCTATGTTTCTATAAAATTTCATTTCCAAAAAAACAGGGCCGGAGCTGGATTTGGTGCACAGGCTTCAGTTGCCTATCCCTGGTGTGGATGCATTAGCGGATCTGAATTGTGATGTGTCATTCCTGTAAGTCCTTAATTCAGGAACAGCCCCCGTTTGGCCTCCTGGGGTGGGGGGGCAAGGGGAAAGCTCATCCCGGAGAGCCTCTTTTTAGCCCAGATGCACTCTTCTTGCTTCCGCGTGCCGCCCCTGTCCTAGGAAGCTGAGCCTGGATGGCTTTATCCAGTTCCTTTGCCCTCTGCCTTCGGGTTGATTTCTGAGTCTGAGTCTTCGAGGCACTGGCAGGAATTCAGGACATGGGAGGAGAGGGGGGTGGGGGGCTTATTGCCCAGCTCCCTCCCTGCTGGCAGGGGTCTGGGGGGGAGCGAATTCCTTTCCCATAGCTCGGCTCTTTGCAGCTTCCAGTCCCACTGTTTCTAGACCCAGGACACTTTATCTTTGGTGTATTCTCTTGCTCTTTTCCCACTTTTGTAAACCGTGCCTTCATTAAACCTGTTTTCCTTACCCATTTTAGAAGGGGCCCTCTGTTTTCTACCCTGTCCTGACTCCTGTGCTGTCCGTAGGAAGAAGTGTGTAGTGGGAGCCACGGGGGTCCTCCCCCATGCCTTATTTGTAGCCGCCAGTGATCCCAATCCTCCCACAAACGCTTTCGGTTGAGACTTCGTGTTTTTTTCTTCTTCTCCTGCCAGGAAGCCAGGAAGGGCAGATAAAAGAGGAAATGATCTGCCTGAGGTGGTAGTGGACAATGAAGTGAGAGATTCTACTTATTTCTCAAATTCATAAAAAAATAGAACAGAGTGTCAGAATTTTTTGGTTCTAGACCCAGCCTTTTCACTCAGTAGCCCTGTGTCTTTGGACTAGTTATTTAACTCGTTTGAGCCTCAGGTTACTTATCTTTAAAAGGGGTCTAAAAATCCCTGCTATGCAAATTTGATTATTTAGCATGATTACGACTTCATGAAGAGGAAAAAACTCAACAGAACTCTCTCATAGAACGTGATACACTATTTAAAAACGTTAAGCATGAAGGGCGTCTGGGTGGTGCTGTTGGTTAAGTATCCGACTCTTGGTTTCGGCTCAGGTTGTGATCTCAGGGTCCTGGGATCCAGCCCCACAGTGGCCTCCGGGCTCCATGCTCAGCTGGCAGTCTGCTTGAGATTCTCTCCCTCTACCCTCACCACGCCACCCCCCCACCCAAATAAATGAATTTTTTTTTTTTAAAAAAAGTTAAGCATGAAAATCTACAGGTACTTTTTTTTCCTTCCTCTATTTTCCAGATTTCATGAATAAGTGTTCATTGTTTTTATTATGAGAAAAAAGAAAAAAAACATAGTCTCTGTCAGGTCTACAAAGTGACTCAGGAAATAAACAAAAGGTTATATTTGAGTGCACTTTAAGGACTGCAGAGGCCCACGAGGATTAGAATTACCATGATTTGTGGATTTGTTTTTAATTTTTTAATTTTTTAATTATTATTTTTTTAATATTGTATTTATTTATTTATTTGACAGAGAGAGAGAGAGAGAGAGAGCACAAGCGGGGGGTGGGAGAGGGAGAAGCAGGCTCCCCACTGAGCAGGGAACCCGATGTGGGGCTCGATCCCAGGACCCTGGGATCATGACCTGAGCTGAAGGCAGATGCTTAACCATCTGAGCCACCCAGGTGCCCGTGATTTGTGGGTTTGAAATGACCCGGTTCAGGGGGTCTCCTTTGCTCTGCCAGTCCCTTTACTCTCGAGTTCCCAAAGCTCAAGGTCATTACTGAAGGTTTTTGGATGAAACCTTTTCTTGGTGCCTGTACTGCATGGTGTTTTAGAGTTTGCCAAAGAAAAGGTTTCATCCAAAGACATAGAAGAAAAGAGGGTCCATGACAAATGCCCATGGTGCCCTCTTCTTTCAACCTCTCTCAGAGGCTCGGGGGCCAGGGCACATGCAGAGGACAAGCTCAGGCAGAGAATGTGGTGAGGAGGGCCTGGCACTTGCTACTTCTGCCAGGCAGGGTCTGAGCTCCTGCAGAAGGCAAAAACATCCTGGGGGCTGGAGCTGTGGGAGGTGCCTCTAGATTCCTTAGGCCGTGGGTGGAAGAATCCATATTGCAATCAGGGCAGCCCAAGGGAAAGGATCCTGTGGGGGGTGGGGGTACCGCAGCAGAATTGAAATAGAGCATAAGGGTCTTGGCCAACCTTCAGTAATGTCTCCTTGACTCAACTCCTGAAATTTTAACCATTCTGGAAGAAATGTAGTGGTGTGTATGTGTGTGTGTTTAAAAATAGATTTAATTTTTAGAACAGTTTTAGATTGACAGGAAAAAAATTGAGAAAATAACATGAAGAGTTTCAGTATACTGAAACTGTTTTCAGTTTCCCTTATTGTTAGCTTCTAACATTGGTAGGGTACAATTGCCACACTTAATGAGCAAATATTGACGCATTCTTACCAACTAAATTTCATTCTTTATTCAGATTTCCTTAGTTTTTTCCTTTTATCCTTTTTTTTTTCCTTTTCTCTCCCAGGATCCCATCCAGAATGCTGTATTACATTGAGGTATAACATTATGTCTCCTTAGGCTCCTCTTGGCTCGACTCTGATAGTTTTGATGAGTACTTTGTGGGATGCCCTGCTCTCAGAATCCTAATGATTTTCTCATGATAAGGAGGATGAAAGGCATTGGGAGGAAGACTACAGAGGCAAGGGTCATTTCCATCACATCATGTCAAGGTTACATAATGTCAGGGTATTTATCACAGGTATTCACCTTGGCCGTCCAGCCGAAGTAGTGTTTGTCAGGTTTCTGAACTGTGAGGTTAGTCTTGCCCCCACATCCCCTTCCATATTGTACTCTTTGAAAGGAAGTCCCTACACTCAGACTATACTTAAGGAATAGTGAGTTACTCTTCCCCTCTTTGAGGGCAGAGTATCTATACAAATTATCTGGAATTCTTATACAAGGGAGATTTGTTTCTTCTCTCCATTTATTAATTTAATCATTTATATCATATTGTGGTTTTAATGTGCATTTCCTTGGTCCCTAATGAATTTAAGAAACTCTTACGTGTTTATTGGCCATTTTGATACCTTCTTTGTGAAATGCCTGTTTAAGGCTTTTGCTCCATTTTTAATTGAGTTGTCTCTATAATTGATTTGCCAAAGTTATTTATAAGGTCTGGATAAACCCTCCCCCCGCCCCCAGTTATATATAATGTTTTTTCCTCTATCAGTATTGTGTTTTAAAGCACAGCAGTTTTGAATTTTATTTATATATTTTTTAAAGATTTTACTTATTCATTTGAGAGAGAAGGAGAGAGAGAGAGAGTGCAAGCAGGGGGAGAGGCATAGGGAGAGGAGGTAGCAGGCTCCCTGCTGAGCAGGGAACCAGATGTGGGGCTCCATCCCAGGACCTGGAGATCATGATCTAAGTTGAAGGTAGATGCCCAACCATCTGAGCCACCCAGGTGCCCTAGCAGTTTTGAATTTTAATGTAGATCAATTAATTAATGTTTCTGGTATGGTTAGTGCTATCTGTGTCTTGCATAAGAAATCTTCACCTACCACTAAGGTTAAGTCTCCTGTGTTTATTGTCTAGAAGCTGTACTGTTTTGCTTTTTGTATTTAGCTCTGTAAGCCACCTAGAATTGATTTTTATGAATGGTGTGAGATAGGGGTTGATTTTTTTTTTCCCTGCGTGAATATCCAGTTTACCCAGTAACTGTAAAGTGATGATGTAACCATTCTGGTTTTACTCCCATTCTCAGAGGAAAGACTTACAACAATTCAAAGTTGAATGCAGTGTTTGCATTAAGATATTTGGTGGCTATCCTAGATCAGATGAAGAAAGTCCCCTTCTACTCCTTGGGGGTAATAAGCTAGGTTTTTCTCTTTTAAATCATGAGTTGATGTTTATCAGATGATTTTTCCTCATTTATTAAACTTTTTAAAAAAATTATATTTCTATGAAATTGGAAAATTACACTGATAGATTTTCAAAATGTTAAATCTTCTTTTTCAAAATAAAACTGCCTTTATCTTGATGTTTTATACTTCTGTTTCCTATTGTATTTTAGTTGTTTCATGCATGTGGGTCTTGGCCCCATCACCTTGAGGACAGGGTTTTCCTTTGCACGGATGTGGCACATGCTCAGTGAATGCTTGTGGAGGTACAGTGTTATTAATCTAGGGTAGAGTCATTTTTCCTTCCTGCAGTCAGGTGGGTTTGACAGTTTGGATGGTGCAATTCTCCCAGTGGCTAATGAGCAGCTCAGGAATGCTAATGAAGGGCTTCCTTTGGTTGTCTCTTGTGAGTCAGCAAATGAGCTCTGTAACTTGGAGAGCCAGAAGTTAATTAGCGACCGAGTATAGACAGACCCTGATGGAAATAAGGGAGTTTTGGTCTGTCAGAGCAGAGTGCTAAGAAGCTTTGAAGGTGAGGCCAGGATCGGGTACGTGAGACAAAAGGCAAAGGGAAGCGAGAGCCAGGATTTATAAATAAATGTCAGCGCGGAGGCTCTGTCGAGGAAGCCGGAAGAGGCCAGGACCCGTGGCCTACATGGGGAGAGGAGTGGGTCCCACATCTGGGTATTGCTGACATCACGGTTGCTGTGGATTCACAGCTCTCCCTTGTAGCCACCTAGAAGAGAGAAACGCAGGAGATGTGCACAGCACGGATAGCTAAAGCAGATCACCTGCCGGTGGGCCATGATAGATGAGAGGTTTTAGGTATTTTGCACTCCTTGTTCATTTTTCTTTGAGACAGGGTGAAAAATCTAAAACCCCATCTGGTTACAAGTTTGCTACAATAACCCAATGGATAAATAATTTGCCCGGCAATACCATGGATAATGTGCCCCAAATGAAGTCAAGTAGACTGTAGACATTAGGCAAAGAGGAAAGATCAGGGCCTTCCTTGTCGAGCTGCATGAGTGATGTTCAGCATAAGCACTGGACTTGTGCGTGCTGGGAGC
>NW_023270305.1:16749278-16884228 GCF_011800145.1 Mirounga leonina | reverse complement strand
TGCTGGGAGCGCTCACAGTCCTGGAAAGGCAACTTCAGCCAGAAAGTGTCACTCCCTTGGCTTAGGCAGATACCTAATTAGGTTAGGAGAAATGCCAAGAAACAACCTTTTGAAAGCTGAACTGTTGCAAGGCACTGTGGGTAAAATATGCAAAATGCCACCGAGACAGAAGTAAGAAGGCCCATAGAACAGGTGCAACATAAAACTAACTTGCCAGGGAGATTGTTTTCCTCTTAAAATGGGTTTAATCTTTTTCCCCCATTGTGGAAGCTCTGTCCCCTTTACCATTTAAGACCCAGAAACAGATACTCCCCACCCCACCCCACCCCACCTGGATTTTAATAGCAGGCTGAAAATGGAAAGGGGGCTTCTTGTTCTTCCATATTCAGGTTGGGTGGTCCAGCCATTCTGTGTTCACCAGAAAATGGCTCAGAATGGAGTACGGTCTATCAAAATACTGCCCGGTGTAAAGCCCCTTCTTGGGAAGTTTGACTCTTTGAATGCAATGTCCCTAATTTGCCCATACTGATTTCTAACTGCAATGATAGCAAGACCACACTGATGTCAGCTAGAGCCTCTGGAGCCTGCAGAAGACCCAAGCTTGTCCTCGCAATTTCTGCAGAGAAGCAGATTCTCGAGGGCTTACTCTCGTGGTTCTAAGCCACACTAGAATGCCCACCTGTAAAATTCAGCTTCCTCACGCATACACTCTGCTTATACCCACATGTTTTATTAGTCAGTAATTTTGCTACTGATATGAGGAGGGTGGGGTGGGGTGGGAAGAGGGGGCTGGGACCTTGTATCTGCCTATCACACCTCTGGCTATCTTCCTGGCTCTCCCTCACCTCTTTCCCTCACGCTCTTGTCTGCCTTTTCATTTAGAAATGTCTTGTCTTATGCAGAGAAGTTTCACCCCTTTCCTTAGCCCTTGGTCCCAGCTCTATCCACGCCTTACTGGTCATACATTATCTCAGGTGAGCTTCTCAGGGAAGTTTTCCTACAAAGGAGTCTTTCCCAAAGACATTTGGTACCAGCCCCCTTTAAACCCTTTGAAGTGGGCGTCAGCCCCATTTTACACTTGAGGAGATTGAGGCCTGGAAAGAATTAGTGAGTTGCTTAAGTTCACACCACAGGGCCAGGATCCTAAATGAGGTTGCTTGATGCCAAGTCTCACGCTGTTTCTGCCACTGCATGCTGCATTTAAGGGCCCCGTATAAGGACTACAGAGCCCTTTACCACAGTCAGGTAGGGAGACGGTGCGCTTTTTCAGCCTTTACACCACATCATGCTTAGTGCTTTTGCCCACTTTATATTACTCAAGCCTGCAAGTAACCTCTCACGTGTGAATGACCTCTTTTTAAAGAGGAGGAAGCTAAGTTTAGAGAGGGAAGTGATTTGGCTAAAGTCCCACTACCAGGAAAGAGTAGACTCAAGTCTCAAGCCCAGGCTTTCCACCTCCAAATCCATTGCTCCTTGCCACCACCATGTGGTAGAAATTCAGTGTGAAGGGTGAGAGGTTGGTGACTTCCACTTGGCTTTTCAAGATCATGTTTAGCCCAGACCGGGGGGATAGTGGGCTCAGCCACAATGTGGGCTTATCCCACACCTGCCTGCCCCGTGGCCCAGCCCAGTCCGAGATAGTGTCATTTCCAGGGGCAGTGGTGGGTGCCGAACCTCGCTGGGAAGGCCAGAAGAGCCCTGAGATGCCTGGGCTTTCACATTTGTTTTCTTACTCTCCTTGGCTTTCTGTGGCACTGAGCCACATTAGTCAGGCTGTGAAGCAAAGGGAATGAAAAACTGCCTCGGAAATAACTCTTATTTGTTTAAAATTGGAAAAAAAAAAAAAAGCAACAACCCTAACTCAGAAAAGACTGAAACATGTTTCCAGTATACTGGATATGCTCATCTGGTTGTGAACAAGGGGACCTGGTCACTTACAGTTAAACTTTAGAGATTTGGCAGGTTTGTGTGATGAATCTGTTTTTGTGGGTGGGGCCCTGAGCGACAGCAACATGAGGCTTCCTTCATCATCCCTCTGTACATTCCAAGGTGCTTGTTAATTGCCCTCATGGTCCGATGTCACTGTTTTACAAGGGCTGGGGAGGGGAGGGAGTCAGGGAAGTCCACGTCCTTAGCGTATAGTTCGAACAGGGCTTTCCTTCTGAGTAAGGGAGCCCTGGCTTTCTCCCCCTTGGGTTGACCCTGAGACCACCCTCCTCACAGTACCCAAATACTCTAGCACAGTTCCTTTTTTTTCTTTTTTAAATTAAGTTTGTATTTTCCTTCCAGTGTAGCTAACCTGCAGCATAATAATAGTTTCAGGTGTACAATACATAGTGAGTGATTCCACGTTTCCATACATCACCCGGTCCAGCACAATTACTTTTGACTTTGACGGTGAAGATCAATCAGACACATAACCTGTAACCAGTCCGGAGCCAAGGCAAACACATCGTTTAGCCAGTAGAACCGAATGGAGGAGAGTGGGAAGCAGAGGATATTATTATTGTTATTATTATTTTTAAAGATTTTATTTATTTGAGAGAGAGAGAATGAGAGAGAGAGAGAACACACGAGAGGGGATAGGGTCAGAGGGCAAAGCAGACTCCCTGCCGAGCAGGGAGCCCGATGCGGGACTCGATCCAGGGACTCCAGGATCATGACCTGAGCCGAAGGCAGTCGCTTAACCAACTGAGCCACCCAGGCGCCCAGCAGAGGATATTATTATTGTTCTCTGGGGCAGCTCATCGAGGAGCAAGCCTGGCGATGCACGCACAGGAAGCAGTCAGTGGCGGATATAATCCTGGCAATATGAACACTGGGACATATCGTTCGGTGCTTTCAGTCGAATTAAAAATTAAAATCCCGGTGGGTGGGGGACCTCTCTTCCCCGGGACTCGCACCCTCTCCTTCCCCATACTGCAGCGTACTCGAGGGTTCTCTTTGCCCCAGGCAAAGAGACGCTGCAAGGGCCCCCTCCTGTCTGCTGAGCAGACTCCGCACCGGAGTTTGTTCTGCCCTGGACTCCCCCTTTCCTGCCCTCTCCGCCTGCCGCCCGCGCTGCCCTGCCTGCACCGGGCATTTCAGCTGGATGGAAGCACCATGTTTCCCACACCCACTCTCCCTCCTTTTGCCCTTCATGCTTTTCCTTTCTTTCCTTCTCCACATGCCCTAAATCCTGTCTGTGCGTATGCCCCTTCTTCCCATGGTTCGAAGCCCTGGTGAAGTGACACCTCCTTCTTTGGTTCCTCTCCCCCAATGAGACACCCCTTCCTCCTCTGGGTGGCCACAGGATTGTGTCTTGTTGATCGTTAACACCCCTCACCTTCTGCTTTGCTAGTTGCTTGGTACGGTTTCTTTTCTGCCTGCCTTCTCTCATCTTCTTTGAAAACAGGGTTAAGTGATTCTTTATTTCGTGGAGTCCGGAGTCAGGCAGGATGCCTTGGGCAGAGCAGGCACCCAAAAACGTTTGATGAGTGAATGAGGGAGAGGTTTCTTGAGGTGGGGTCAGCAGCCTCCAGCCCAGGTTGGTGCTCAGTGATCGTATCTGTCCAGCCTTTCCTTCCTTCTCTGTTTCCCCTTTTGCTTTTCCCTCTTTTTTCTTTACCTTCCCCCTTTCCTTCATTTCACTTGTCCCCAAGCCTTGGTCTATAAATAGCTCTGCCGGGCACACCCTCTCTCTCCAGGTGCTGATTCGTGCTACAGGTGGAGTTTGCCATGGTCCCAAACAACTCTGAAAGAACAACACAGGAGCTGCGAACTCCACATGGTCTGGTAGTGGGGAAATAGGGCCCTTTTCCCATATGATGCTTATTTGCCTTGTAGATTATTCTTCTGCACAGTGGGGGGAAGGGGCTGGATGATCTCTGAAGTCTTTTCTAGATCAGACACTCCAGAATTCCTGATTTGAGATTCCAGGTCCACCTGAAAAGACAGCTGTGGCTCAGCCTGAGCCAGGGGCCAGGAGGTGGCAGCACCTGTCCTGATTGGAGCCCGCGGCGGCCTCAGCGGCCACAGGGTCTGGGCTGGACATCATGCCCACTCCGTTTGCACTTTTTAGCTACGTACCACTGCAGGTGGTTGTGATCTGCCGGATCATGACTGCCAGCAGCACCGCTGAGCCCCGGGTACAGGAAGCACTTAACTGCTCCCCCTCTGCCCACAGCGGACTTCACCTGGCATGACACATGTGGACCAGGGCACACTCATCCCCAACGAGGCCCCAGTGAGCCGCTCATATCCGGGCAGCTTGCTGGAGCTCCGTGGCTGGAGCTCCGTGACGCAGGCTTGGGTCTCCCCTGGGCAAGTGAGAGCTGCATCCGTGAGTAAGCGCCTGTGCTCGCCCACTCTGACTACGTGCTCCTGTCTCCCAGGGACCCCTGTTCTGTTTCTAACAGCTGCCTTTGCTCACGGCAAGAAATGGAAATGCCCGGCATAACAGATCCAAACACCAGAAGTTGACTAGGGGGCTGTCCCTATATGGAGAGCTTTTACTAAATGGGGATGGACATAGACACTTAAAATGCAATAGGCTGTTTGAATTGCAAGGAACCTGCAAGATGATGTAGTTCAGTGATTCAAAAACCCTGCAGGGCATCGCCAGGAAGCTTGTGAAAACACATATTCCTGGGCCCAGCTCCAGCTTTACTGAATAATAAGACTCTCCGGTGCTAGAACCTAGGAATCTGTATTTGTAACAAGCTCCGCCGGTATGTCTAAAGCAGCTGGTCTGCAGAAAGGCATTTAGGAGCCACCCACCATCTAGTCTGTAACAGTGCATTCGGGGAGCTTGTTAGGAGTGCAGATCTCTGGGGTAGAGCCTGCGGGGTGGGGTTTTAACAAGTCCTCCAGGTGTAGGGGTGACCAACTCATCCTGGTTTGCCTGGGACTGTCCTGGTATTAGTCCTGAAAATCCAATGTCCCATCGCCCCCCAGCAGTCCTGGAAACACCAGGATGAATTAGTCCCCTTTTGAGGCAGTTGTATGCATGCTAAAGTTTGAGAGGCACTGGAGACCGCCCAGTTGAGGAAATGGGGGCCAGAATGAAAGCAGTGTGCCCACCAACATGTACAGAGAGCATAAGGCTTCCCGCCCTATATCCTCTCTATTCTTGGAAACATATGTTGTAAGTAGCTGCCTTGCTCTTTCCTACTCCCTACTAGGAGCCAGCCCTGGCAGAGCTCATTATGGAGTGGCCATATTTGGGGTGAATAATCTGTATTCTGTGGTCTTACTTGAGTGAGGTGTACAACAATGACAGGTGCAGGCATCATCAGACTTCCATGAAATCTTTCAGGGCTTCTCTTGGCCCAGGTGGGGGAAGCGACTTAAAATTTTAATGCATTTCCATTTGGTCATCGTCCCTGGGGTAGCAGCATTACTGAGACAGGGAACTCTTGAGAAGGGATTACAACCCAGGGGTTGTGGTTCGACGGAGTCAGGACCCTGGGCTGCTCTCCCGAGGCCCTGGGACAAATCCTAGCATGGCTCCCTTTGTTCCGTTGCCAGTGGCTGCCAAGACTGGCCAGGGTGTGCCTGACTGTCAACACCAAGTTTGATTTATTTATTCCAGGCTGCCCATTGCATGACCAGTTATCTGGGAATGGAGTACCAGGCCAGAAGGTTCTTATAATACAGTGGTTTGCATACTGGAGCGTGCCCCAGCCTCACCCAGAGGGCTAGTCGAAGCTCAGATGGCTGGCCCCATCCCCCAGAGCAACCATAGATGGGTACATTGTGAGCACTTGAGTGATTTTGTCACGTGACACTCATTATTGATGTCCCCAGGCTGGGCTAACCATATACAGCAGGGCACTAGATAATTTCTTTTCCTTTTTTTTTTTTTTTTTTAAAGATTTTATTTATTTATTCATGAGAGACAGAGAGAGAGAGAGGCAGAGGCAGAGGGAGAAGCAGGGTCCCCGTGGAGCAGGGAGCCCGATGCGGAACTCGATTCCAGGACGCTGGGATCATGACCTGAGCCAAAGGCAGACGCTTAACCTACTGAGCCACCCAGGCATCCTGCACTAGATAATTTCTAAGGGCTCTCCTAGCAACAAAAATTTTACTTATAAACAAATAGATATGGCCTTATAAAGGATGTACTTTCATCCTCACTGTTCCCCCTTCCCCTAAGTGTGCCTGTGTGTAGGCTAGTACTTAAAATTCCACAAATGGAGAATAATTGTTTTGATGTAAGAGTTTAATTTCATTAACATATAAATATCAATGGGTAGGGTAGGAAAAAAAGCCCTGACGTTTATTCAGAACCTCTTTTGTTCCAGTTATCATAAGAGCAGAAATATTAAGCCTTACCAGTCCATTTGTACTTGAAACCTCTTAATCTTAGTGTCTGTGGTACAAGAGTCTCCTGATTTCCTTCTTACCTCCCTGGCCATTCTTCTCAACCCCCTTCACCAGCTCCCCCTCTTCCTGACTTCTTAATATTGGTGTTCTTAGGGCTTGGTCCTGGGCTTTGTCTCCCTGGGGGATATCATCTGTCCCCTCAGCTTAAGACCCCATCAGTATGCTGGTGACTCTCGGATTATACCTTTAGCGTGAACTCTTCTAAGCTCCAGCTGCCTGCATGACAGTTTCACTTGGATGTCTGCAGACACCACACATGAAACATGTTTAAATCCATATTACATATGAAATCTGTCCATTTTTCTGTCTCCATGGCCCCTTCCCTAGTCTTGTCTACCACCACCATTTATCTTTTTGACAATGCTGTGGTCTCCTCCTACTTTATTCTACAGTGGCTAGATGAGGGTCTTGAAATGGAAAGCAGACAATCTCTACCATATTGAAAACCTTTTAGAGGTTCCCCATCCACATTCCTCACCATGGCCCACAAGGCTGTCCAGGACCCGCCTCTGCCTGTCCCCATAGCCTCATCTCGCACCATGTCTCCCTGCGGCCCACGTGCTCCAGCCATGTGCTTTCTTTTGGTTTCTGGAACACAACGAACTTTGTCAGACCTTTGTATGTACTGTCCCCTCAGCTTGGCATGTGTGTCCTTTCCCTGTGTTGGCCTGGTTGGTTTCTTTTCATACTTCAGGTTTCAGTTTAAACACAAAGGCCTTAAAACATCATTCTCTGACCATTCCATTGTGAGTAGGTGCCTTACGACTTACTGTTTTCCATCCAGCATCCCGTTTGATCTTTGTCTTTGACCTTACGGCGTGTACTTATTTTCTGCTTCCAGTCTGATGACTTGTGTCTTCGTCTCACTCCCACACTGGGCTGTGGGCTCTGTAAGGGCACGGTGTTGATGATAGGAAGGAGACTGACTTCACTGCCTGGTGTGTAGAGCAGGTCCTTAAGAAAGTGAGTGAATGTAATAGTTCCCATCTGGATAGTATAACAACTCTGCTTCAAGGCTACCAACCATGGGTAAGAGGGAAGGAGAGGAACAGAGGAAGAGAAAGAAGGTTTCAGACCCAGGGAGCCATGGGCATTGGCAAGAAAGATGCTGGGCTCACAGTTCTGTTTTAGACCAGATTGCCTGGAGCACAAGGTCCAGGCTAGTTGGGAGCCTGCCTGGAGCATTTCCCAGACCTGCTTTTGTTCTTACTCTCCCCTGAGTATCTCAGTGGCTTCTCAAGGAGTCCTGCATGGGGCTGGCAGTAATTAGGTCCATACTCAGATCTGTGGCTTTTGGCATGTGTCTGGGGAAGGAAGACCTTCCTTATGATGGAGATATGCTTATGTGAAGTAGGCAGCCACTGGGAAGTTCCCATCTGTCCTCCACCAGTCCGCCTCCCTTAGGCCTGGAATACTCACCCAAGAAGAAGCGCCCTGTCCCAACAACTGGAAAGGGCCTGAGATGTGGAAGGTACTGTTGTGGATTTGAGGACCAGCAGGAAGCAATAGGTTCTGAGGGTGAGGAGGTAAGAGAAGACAGTGGATACAAGAGTTCCATCTTAGAGAATGATGTGTTAGCTTCTTAGCTAGGCCTGGACCTGGGTATAAGTATTCCAAGGTGGTCTTGGTGCCTTCTTATCATTTATTCATTCATATACTCATGTATTCATTCATCAAATATTTATTGAGCCCTTGAGATTGGGCTTCTCCAGGGATTCTGGAGATAAACGTGAATGGGATACAGTCCCTGCTTTCAAGAGTCACGAAGATCATTACAGTTCATTATGATGAGAACAAGAATAGCTCTATGCTCAAGTCCCTGTGGGAGCACAGAAGAGGAGTTCTAGCCCAGTCTGTGTGATCAGAGGAAGCCTCTGGAAGGAGTTAACATCTAAAACTGAAACTAAAAGTTTGAGGGGAAGTGAAGAGTAGGAGAAGGAGCTGCAGAAGCTGTGTCTTCACTGGGTGGACACTGGCTGAGCCCTACTGTAAGCCGGGCCCTGCACTAGTCATTTATCTTCTTTTAGAGGCTACCTAGGAAATTACAATTTTAGGGAAGGGGCGAAGCTTGAGAGTGGGCAGGGAGCTATGGGGGAAGCATACATAGTGATTTCAAGCATGGATTCTGATCAGACAGCATTGGAATTGGTTTTAAATTTAGGCTTTCACTACTCACTGTGTGACCACGAGCAAGTTACCCAAACTCCCTTCCCCTCGTTTTTCTCATCTACACAGTGGGGGCAATGGTAATACCTGCTGTTGTGGGGATACGGTGACAAATTTATATGAATGCATTTAGCATGCAGCCAGCACATAGTAAACACACAATAAGTGATCGCTATTGTGTCATCATTATCTGTCATCATTATCGTTGTGGTAGATTGTATCCTTTTCTCCTCACTTCCCTATTAAAGGATTCAGCGGCCCTCCCCATTTCCATGTGACTTACGGTGTCTCCCTGTGGGAGGAGTAAACATCCCCAGTCCAATGACGGCAGGCTTGGCCATGTGACATACTTTGATCAACAGAATTTGAGAGGAGGAGTGCCTGGGTGGCTCAGTCGGTGAAGCATCTGACTCCTGATTTTGGCTCCGGTCCTGATCTCAGGGTCGTGAGATGGAGACCTGTGTTGGGCTCCTCGCTGGGCGTGGAGCCTGCTTAGGATTCCCTGTCTTCCTCCCTCTGCCCCTCCCTGCCTCTAAAAAAAACCAGAATGTGAGAGGATGTGATGTCTACCAGATCTGAGTAGAAGTTGTTGCTGGTTGTCATGAGCCGAGATTTTATGGCTGTTTGTTACTGGGGGAAAGCTGATCAGTAACACCCCCATCCTCTCATAGGACACATGAAGTAGGGAAGACTCTTCAGAGGAAAGTGTTTCTAGGTTGAGCCCTGAAGATGGTCTAAGTACTGTTTAGACACAGGGGGTGTGAGTGGGGAGTATTCCAGGTGAGGGGAAAAAAACCTGTAAAAATTCTTGATTTTATGAGAAGGAATGGAAAAGAAGTTCAGAATGGCTGCGAAACAAGGAGGAGGGAGTGTTGATAAGTGACACTGGAGAGAGTTAGGGGGACTTGTAAGCCACGGTAGGAAATTTGCTCTTTCTCCTAAAGACAGTGGAAGACCATTTCATGATCTGTTCTGCCTTTTAGAACGATCCCTCTGGCTGATTGCAGAGACTGGCTCAGAGGGGTCAGGAGACCATAGAGCAGCCTGGCAGCCATCCGGGTGAAGGGTCATGGGACTGGTGACACAGGGAAGTGGACAAGTGTGAAATGTGATGGAAAGACAAGATGACTTCCTGTGTGAGAGTTGAGAAGGAGTCAGTGATGAGGCCCACGCATGGGAATTAGATGGGTGGTGTGGGTGGGGAGCACAGGAGAGGAGCAGTGGGAGGAGGCAGATGAAGAGGCTGCTGTGACTGCTCGGGGTCGCAGGTATTGGAGAAACACTGACATTCCTCCTAACAACAGCCCCGTGTCCAGATAAACACTACATTGTCCAGCTTCCCTTGAAGCTAAGGAATGGGAATGCATCAAGAGGAAGTGATACCAATAATATAAAAATAAATACCATTCCTGAATTCCCCAGCTGACTGCAGTTTGTCTCTCATTGGCCAGAACAATGTCCGATGTTGTTTTAAATTTGGTTGTATTCCCCGCAAACATTTCCTGTGTGTGCATATTTTATGACTGTGTATTTAATACAAATGGTATATTATTTGTATTTTTCTGTAATTTGCTTTTTTAAAACTCAACCACATATCTTGGAATCTGTCCGTGTTGTTGCATACAGACCTAGAGCATCACTTAAGTGCTGCATCGTATTCCAGTGTGAATGTATGACTGGTTGGTTATCTGATCATTCTCCCATTGATAGATGGATACACAGGTTTGTTTGTTCTCAGGTTTTTGCACCTACGACAATGCCATAAGGGACATCTTTGTGTTTGCTTCTTTTTTTGCAAATGTCTCATAGGTGTTTCTTATAAAAACAAATCTCATAAGTAATGTCTAAGACACATAATGGAATAAGAAGGGTTAATAGATAAGCATGTTTTTAGGTGTTTTTTTTTTGCTATGTTTTTAGTTTAACAGATACTGTCAGTTGACCACTAATGTGGTTGTATTGATTTTTACTTCCACCAGCAGTGCAAATAGTACCTGTTTCCTGCACTTGATATTTTAACACTTAACATTTGGATTATCTGATGAATGAAAAATAGCATCATTTAAATTTATGTTTTCCTGCCTATTAGCAAGATTGAGCATTTTCTGTTTATTACTCATTTGTAAATCTTTTTTAATTTTTTTTTTAAAGATTTTATTTATTTATTTGAGAGAGAGGATGAGATAGAGAGAGAGAGCATGAGATGGGGGAAGGTCAGAAGGAGCAGCAGACTCCCTGCTGAGCAGGGAGCCTGATGCTGGACTCATCCATGGACTCCAGGATCATGAGTCCTGGACCTGAGCCGAAGGCAGTCGCTTAACCAACTGAGCCACCCAGGTGCCCTCATTTGTAAATCTTCTATAACTATTCATATTCCAGACTATTTTTCTATTAGTTTGTCCTTTTCTTATTGATTTCTAGAAGTTCTTTGTATATTTTGGATACTACTAGTTTGTTAATATTTGAAAATATTTTATCTCTATTTCTAATAATTATTTAATACTGTATTTTAATATATAGCATTTGGAAAAGTCAGATTTACCTATATGAATAAATACTATACTTCTTTCTACTTCTTTTTATAGCTTTCTATTTTACTTTTAGGTATTTATTCCATTTAGAAGTTATTTGTATGACATACCTATCTAACTGTTTCTCCTCCCTAAAGAGAGGGCCTGCTGCTCTAACACCATTTTTTGAGTAATCCATCTTTTCTCTTCTTACTTGAAATGCTACCTCTATTATTTATTAAATTCACATATAAATTCCTCTTCTCCCAACACTTTCTTTCTGGATTTTGGGTTCTCTTCCTTTTTCTGTCTTCTGGATTCTGCTAATTGCTGTCTCTCTTTGCTTCTTCAGGTCTGGGGTTCTCTTCCTTTTTCTGTCTTCTGGATTCTGCTAATTGCTGTCTCTCTTTGCTTCTTCAGGTCTGGGGGTGGTAATGGCCCCATTGTCGCTTGCTCTGGCATGTGAATGGCACTTTTCCTTGTGATTTCCCCAGGCCCTACCTATATCATGTGTAAAAATAGCTCTTTTTATTAAAACCTTCTGAAATCATCCTAATCTGAATGTGCTGTTTGTTTCCTGCTGGGTCCCTGAATGATACAGTCACATTGAAATTCTGGCTGGGATTGAATTTAATATTGTCTTGGGGAGAAATGAAATACAATCTTAAATCTCTCATCCATAAACATGATTAGTTTATTTATGTCTTTTAAAAAATGTCTTTCAGTAACGTTCTATGATGTTTTTTGTAAAAGGTTTTGCATATTTTGTTTTTTGTTTTTTGTTTTTAAAGATTTTATTTATTTATTTGTCAGAGACAGAGGTAGAGAGAGCACAAGCAGGGGGAGTGGCAGGCAGAGGGAGAAGCAGGCTCCCCACTGAGCAAGGAGCCCGATATGGGACTCAATCCCAGGACTCTGGGATCATGACCTGGAGCCATAGGCAGACGCTTAACTGACTGAGCCACCCAGGCGTCCCAGTTTTGCATATTTTGTTAGTTTTATTAATAGGTAGCTTTTGTTTTTCTCATGACAAAAGATCTCTTTTCTAAAGTATTTTTAATTGATAAATGCTGGTTTACAGAAAAGCCATTGATTTTTATGTAGTGGTTTTGCATTTGGTTACTTTGCTGAACTCTCTAATGGGTTCCAGTCGCTTTTTACTTGATTTTCTTCAGTTTTCTAGGTATATAATCTTATCTGTGGGTAATGACAGTTTTATTTCCTTTCTATTTTTTCCATAACTTCTATTTCTTTCTTGTGGTTTTTCTTTTCTGGCACTTAGTTAAATAATATCAGTGATGATGAACATTCTTGTCTTGCATGATATTGATAGGTGTTTCCACCAAGTTAAGGACTTAAATGTCTATTTCTTATTTGCTGAAAGTCTTAAGAATCATAAATAGGTATTGAATAGTATCAAGTGCCTTTTGAGCAGTTTTGGAAATAATCATATTCTTTAATTTTAATTTTTTTTTTTTTAAGATTTTATTTATTATTTGACAGAGAGAGAATGAGAGAGAGTGAGTACATGAGAGGGGGGAGGGTCAGAGGGAGAAGCAGACTCCCCGCCAAGCAGGGAGCCCGATGCGGGACTGGAGCCCGATGCGGGACTCGATCCCGGGACTCCAGGATCACGACCTGAGCCGAAGGCAGTCGCTTAACCGACTGAGCCACCCAGGCGCCCTTTAATTTTAATTTTTATTGAAGTTATACATGTACATGTGTTAAAAAGGAAGATAGTCTGTAAGGCATCTAATTGGAAATGCCTTTTTTAAAGCTTATCCTTCCTATTTTCTGCTGCCCTGCGTCATTTCAGTTCTCTCTTCTGGTTATTTTCCTCCAGTTTTTAATCACATGGTTATGCTGCTACATTTTCTTCTGCTGCTTCTTCTTCTTTTTTTTTTTTTTTAACGTTTTATTCTTGAAAAATTTCCTCCACTGATTGGAAGCAAGTTATGCACTTTATTTCAAGTTTTCTGGGTCTTCCATTCTGACATGATACATAAATGCATATTTTTCTAGTGAATTGTAGAGTTAATTAGTATTTAGATTCTTCTCTGAATATGACTAAAAAGCATTTCTTTATTTGCTGCCCCTTTACCTAAATCCCATGTTGCTATTGACTAGAATTTTGGGTTCATATTTTTATTAAAAACTTTTTTCTTTTATAGTCAGTACTTACTTAGACTTATAGATAAGCTTTTTTGATTTTTTTCCTCTCTGTATCTTATTTATAAACAGATTTAAAATGATTTTTATTAGATATTGAGTATGTACAAAATTACATCTATAAAATATGTATGAGATACAAAATAAAAATACGATGAGCATGTAAGTACTCCAAATCCAGTGTAAAGGAAAGAACACACAGCTGCTAGCATCCTGCTGTCTTTGTTCCAATCCTAGGTCTACAATTTATTAACTACGTGACAGTGGGAAAATTGTTTAAACTCTTTGTACTTCAGTTTCCTTATCTATAATGTGAGCATAATAACACCTACCTCACAGGGATATTATGAATGAGTTAAAAATCTGATAGTGTTTATAACAGTAGCTGGTATATAATAAACACTATATAAATATTATCTATTATTGTAAAAAATACCATACTTCACTTATTTATTTAATGGCTTATGGACATTTTTTACTGTCTCAAACAGTGCTTCTATGAATATCTGAGCACATGTACCCTGGACCACATGCATATACTAAATCATAGGATATGAACATCTTTATATAATGCCAAATTGTTTTCTGTGGTGGTTGTAATGATTTATACCCCAGCTAGCACTATGAAAGCATTCTGTTGCTCCACATCCATCCACGTGGAATTAAGAGATTTTTAAATGCTTTCCAACAGGGTGGCTCTGAAATGGTATCTTGTTATGATTTATTTTGTACCTTTCTGGTTACCACTGTAGTTGACCATCTTTTTATTTGTTAGCCATTGCAATCTGCTTTCTTTCATGCAGTGCCTATTCAGTAGTTTCCCCATTTCCCTACTCTATTCTTATCTCTTATTGCTGTTTGAAGTTAAATATATATGTCCTCTAAAATCTTTTGTTAAATTTATATGTGTTATAAATTTCAGGCTTATCTTTTCACTTCCTTTATAGTGTGTTTTGATGATCAAAAGTTATTCAATTTTATATGGTTGATTTATAAATTTCATCTTTTATGATTTTGCTTTTGTGTTATTTTCAAGAATTCTTTCCTTACCCTGAGAACATACAAATAACCTCCTGTACTGTCTTTGAAAACTTTGCTTTTCACTATTATGTCTTTAACCCATCTAGAATTTCTTTCTTTTTTTTTTTTTTTTTAAAGATTTTATTTATTTATTTGACAGAGAAAGACACAGCGAGAGAGGGAACACAAACGCGGAGTGGGAGAGGGAGAAGCAGACTCCCCGCCGAGCAGGGAGCCTGATGCGGGACTCGATCCCGGGACTCCAGGATCATGACCTGAGCCGAAGGCAGTCGCTTAACCAACTGAGCCACCCAGGCGCCCTAGAATTGAATTTCTATGTGGTGGGAGGTTTGAGTTTCAATTTCATTTTTTCCCATAGAGATGATAATTATTTCAGTAATATTTATTAAAAAACTCATCCCTTCTCTACGGATATACAGTGTTACAAATAAGTTATCTTATTGAGTTTGAGATTCTTTGTCTCTTACTGTAATATTTTAGTCCATTTGCATTTATTGTAAGCACCAATTTATTTGGATATCTTTCTACAATTTCAGTTACTGCTATCATATTACTTGCTTTGCCCTTGTTATTTTTTTCTCTCTTTTCATTCCTTTTGATTGTAGTTTCTCATTCCACTTTTTCTTCTCTTTGTATTTTTAGTCATTTCCCTAGAAATGTTAACATGCACCTAACTTATCAAATCTAAAGCATATCAAGATCTTTAATCTCATTTAGAACAAAAATAAGAGGACCTTAGAACAGTTTAACTTTGCTCACCTCTCCCTTGACTTATTTGTTTTGTTATGAATTTGTTATTTTTTTTTTTTAAAGATTTTATTTATTTATTTGAGACAGAGAGAATGAGAGACAGAGAGCATGAGAGGGAGGAGGGTCAGAGGGAGAAGCAGACTCCCCGCCGAGCAGGGAGCCCGCTGCGGGACTCGATCCCGGGACTCCAGGATCATGACCTGAGCCGAAGGCAGTCGCTCAACCAACTGAGCTACCCAGGCGCCCCAATGAATTTGTTATTCTTTTTTATTTTTGATACCACAAGTTGTTAATGTTATACACACCGTATTTGTTTTTAGATTTATCTGTATACTTACGATATCTGTGCTCTTTGTTCCTTCTTATGTTCAGATCACTTTCCTTCACCTGAAGTATATTCTTTTGATTTTTTTTTTTTTTTTAAGATTTTGTTTATTCATTCGAGACACAGAGATACAGAGAGAGAGAGCATGAGCAGGGGCAGAGGCAGAGGGAGAGGGAGAAGCAGGCTCCCCGCCGAGCCAGGAGCCAGACGTGGGGCCCGATCCCAGGACCCCGGGACCGTGACCTGAGCCGAAGGCAGACGCTTAACCATCTGAGCCACCCAGGCACCCCTATTCTTTTGATTTTCACTTAATGATGGTGCCTAGTGTCAAACTCTCATCTTTTATTTGTCTTAAAGTGTCTGTTTTTCACTGTTTTTGAAAGATGTTTTCAAAGTTATTTTCTAAATTAACAGATTTTTTTAGCCTGATGAAGATATTATTTCACGGTTTTCAGGTTTACATTATTGCTATTTGGAAGTCAGCTGTCAGACTAATTGTCATCCTTTTCCCATCAATCTGTTTTTCTCTGATGGCTTTAGGATCTTTTTTTCTTTGGGAGTTTCCATTTTATTATGATATATTTACTGGTCAAAGTAAGTAACAGGGACAGCCCACATACAAGGGGTTGGGAAAAACATCCACTCTTGATGGGAAAACTATAAAATATTATACCTATGTATATATTTTAAGTTTTTTTAAAATTTCCGGTTAGTTAACATACAATGTAATAATAGTTTCTTGCATACAGTATAGTGATTCAACGCTTCTTTACATCACAACAAGGGCCCTCCTTAATCCCCATTAGGTACTTAACCCATCCTCACCAACAACCTTTGTTGCATAGGAACTACAGAGGCTTTGAGATAGTGCAGCAAGGTATTACATCCCCTCTGGTAATCATCAGTTTGTTCTCTATAGTTAAGAGTCATTTTTTTGGTTTGCCCCTCTCTCTCTCTTTTTACCCCTTTGCTTATATGTTTTGTTTCTTAAATTCCACATGTGGGTGAAATCACATGGTATTTGTGTTTCTCTGACTGACTTATTTTGCTTAGCCTAATACTTTCTAGCTCCATCCATGTTATTGCAAATTGCAAGATTTCTATCTTCTTATGGCTGAGTAATATTCTATTGTATATATATACCACATCTTGTTCATCCATTCATCAGTCATACAGATGGCCAACAGACACATGAAAAGATGCTCAACATCACTGGTCATCAGGGAAACACAAATGAAACTACTTCACACCTGTCAGAATGGCTAAAATCAACAACACAAGAAACAACAGGTGTTCGTGAGGATGTACAGAAAGGGGAACCCTCTTACACTGTTGGTGGGAATGCAAACTGGTGCAGCCACTTTGGAAAACAGTATGGAGGTTCCTCAAAAAGTTAAAAATGGAACTATTATGCAGTCCAGCAATTGTACTACTAGGTACAAAGAATACAGAAATACTAATTAAAGGGATACATGCACCTTGATGTTATAGTAGCATTATCTACAATAGCCAAATTATGGAAACAGCCCAAGTGTCCATTGACTTATACCTATATATTTTTTTATACCTATATTTTTTAATGAGTGTACATTTTATTAGTCTTCAAATGCACTTATGTACTTCTGAAAAATATGTAAATGTAGAAGACATATTCTTTTTTTTAAAAAAGATTTTATTTATTTATTTGGGATAGAGCAGGAGCAGGGGAGCAGAGGGGAGGGAGAAGCAGGCTCCCCACTGAGCAGGGGGTCTGATGTGGGGCTTGACCTGAGCCAAAGGCAGACACTTAACCGTCTGAGCCATCCAGGCGCCCCTAGAAGACATATTCTATTTTAAGAGAATATTTGGTGTGCAGGTGGATTTTCAGAAATTACCCACAGGTTAGGAACCATGGATGTAGGGGATAGTCTTAAATGTGACTTTCAAAAATAACTATAACAACAATAACCATCTATTGAGTGCTTATTCTGTATTAGGCACTATTCTAAGTGATTTTTAAAAAATTTTTATTTTGATAAAATTTTAGATGTACAGAAAAGTTGCAAAAAATTGTAACATACAATTTTAATATACCCTTTATCCCGCTTTCTCTAAATGTTAACATCTTACGCAATGATATTAGGATTCTCAAAATCAGGAAATTGACATTAATGCGACTATTAACTAATCTACAGCCCTTATTTGAATTTCATCAGTTTTCCCATCAATGCCCTTTTTCTGGTCCGGGATCTAATTATAGGATTTACAGGATTTCACATTTTACTGATTGGCACATCTCCCTGACTCCTTCAGTCTGACAGTTCCTTGGATTTTCTTTGCCTTTCATGACCTTGACACTTTGGAAGAATTCAGGCCAATTATTTTGTAAGGAATCTTTCAATTTAGATTTGTCTGGTATTTTCTCTTGAATAGATTGAAGTTAAACATCTTTGTCAAGAATACCACAGAAGTAGGGTGCCTGGGTGGCTCAGTTGGTTAAGCAGCTGACTTCAGCTCAGGTCATGATCTCAGAGTCCTGGGAGCTAGCCCCGTGCCTTGGGCTCGGTGCTTAGCAGGGAGCTTGCTTCTCCTTCTCCTTCTGTTCCTCCTGTTCATGCTCTTTTTCTCTCTCTCTCAAATAAGTAAATAAATAAATAAAAGTCTTAAAAAAAATACTACAGAAGTCAGGTTTTGCCCTTCTTAGTGCATATCTAGGGGACATAGTGTTGATTTGTTTTGTTACTGGTAATATTAACTTTGACCACATGATTAAGGATGGTGCCTTCCATCACTTTTTTACCATTATAATTGGTAAGAATTAACTTATTAATTTGTGACTAATAACAGTCTTGTGGGGAGATATGCTCCTATCTCTCATTGTACCTTTTGACCTACATATTCATTCCATATTTTCTGCTTTTTATCTCTCTGTTCTGAATCCTGGAAAATTGCTGCAGATTAACCTTCCAGTTCTCTAATTTTCTCTCTAGTTATGTCTACCCTGTTGCTAGATACATCAATTATATTTTTAATTTTAAAGTCTGTAATTGGTTCTTCGAAGAAATTACCCTTTTAAAAATTTCTTATTCTCACTGATAAAATTTTGTACTCATTTTTCAGAGGATTTCAACTATACCTTTGAAAAGTCCTTAAAATTTTGTTTTATTACTGGGCGCCTGGGTGGCTCAGTTGGTTAAGCGACTGCCTTCGGCTCAGGTCATGATCCTCGAGTCTGGGGATCGAGCCCCACATCGGGCTCCCTGCTCAGCAGGGAGTCTGCTTCTCCCTCTGACCCTCTTCCCTCTTGTGCTCTCTGTCTCTCATTCTCTCTCTCTCAAATAAATAAAAAAAAAAAAAAGGAAAAAAAATTTTGTTTTATTACTATTTTCCCCACATGGAAGTTCTTTGCTTTGTTGGAGAGTTACCTCTTATGTTCATTTTCATCTGACATTTATGTAATTCTTGGTTCTGCATTCATTTTCAGTGACAGCATCCTCCCCGATGACCCTGAGACATGCTGATTTTTTTTCCAGGTGGCCGAAATGTCCTCTCGTCATGTCATTAGTTGTTTCTTGGCATGGCAGGTGAGACAAACTCCTGTGCTTCCTGGCATGGTGACCCAGCAGTTTCCCATGTAGACCTTACATTTTCTTCCCATGGAGTGTCAGGAGATCCTGTGGAATCTTAGCTTATATAACAAGCCTTCCTATCTACCTTTTTTTTCCCCCCCACTATGCCTCACAACTACAGATACACCAAAATTTTCTCTATTTATATGTGTTTATTAAAGTTTTAGAAGTTTGGGTAGTAGGATAGGATAGGAAAGTTAACATTGATATGACTCTTAACATATGCTACCCACTGTTGTACGTGCTTAATGTGTATTAACCTATTTACTCCTTACAACATTACTATGAGGTAGGTACCATTGCTTATTTTAGATCAGGAGAATAAGGTGCAGAGATATTAAGTGGCTTCCCTAAGATCACAGAACCAGAGTATTGCTGCATCATGGTCTTTTGAATCCGTTCTAAAACTTCCCCTGGCCCGCCCTTCCTTATCAGCCAGTGGGCCCAGCTTCGGCAGCTCTGACTCTCCAGGGCAACAGCCTGCCTACCATTCAAGTTAAAGCCTGCGACCAGAGAGGCTGGGAATATAAGAGTGGCAATTCATCTGCTAATACAACCCATGTGACCCTCCAGGCACAATGACAGATTGGACTTTGGACCTTGTTCTTCTCTATCCTGTCTCCTTGCATCAACCACTCTGTGTTGTTTGAAGTAAGATTATTGTAGGAATCCTGGGTGGCTCAGATGGTTGAGCGTCTGCCTTTGGCTCAGGTCATGATCCCAGGGTCCTGGGATCGAGCCCCACATCGGGCTCTGGTTCGGCGAGGAGCCTGCTTCTCCCTCTGCCTCTCTCCCTGCTCATGGTTTCTCTCTTTGTATCTCTGTGTCTCAAATGAATAAAAAAAAAAAAAAAAAAAAAGATTATTGTAGGAATCAATTCCCTGTGAGATTTTAGGCAAGTAATGTCTTCTCTGAGCCTGCTTTTCCCACCTGTAAATAAGTAGAGGCCTGAGGGGGAACCGGAAGAGGGAATCTATCTTTTTTTTTCTTTTCTAGCTCTGTGGATTCTCTGAATCTATAATCCATATATGATCATATTTTCCTCATTTTCTTTCATTGAATTTTGACTTGTTTATATCCCTCTTATTTACTTTTTTTTTTTCATTTGAGCCAGTCTGAAATACTTAAATTAATACATGTGGTTGAAAAATTGAATAATACGCAAGTGCTCAAAATGAAAACGCCCTCCTTTTCTCCTCTTCTCCTCCCAAGTATTACTCCCTGAAGACAACTGCTCATGGTTCTCTCTGGTTTTAGTTCTATTGGAGGTTATTTCCATACCTCTAAATGATGTATGTATTGCCAGTACTTGATTTATGAGCTCCAGACACCGTCCGGTGGGCCCTGCTGTGAAGGATGAGGCAATAGCTCACTTATGGTGTAGGGGTGCGAATGCTTGCCCCAGCTCTGTGATCTCAGCTCAATCCCAGAGGCCGTGCCCTGCAAGTTGGGACGTTGTGCCAGGAGGGCTGCTCTGCTACCGGAAGGGCCTTACTCGGGTTTGTCAAGCTGAAGATGGTAGCACGGGGAGGCACTGGAGACAGCTCGTGACTGTACTCTTAGGAGGGGCTTTCTACTCTGGAGACAGTGGCTTCGTTTTTAAAGAGGTTAATCAAGAGGGAGTACAGTGATTGTCTCAGATCAGCACACAGTTTATTGCTCCCAAGAGGGCCTTGTGGCATTGGGGAGCCAGGGAATAGGAGCTCTTTCACTATAATTGATGTCTGCTGTTCCAGGCAGTGGGAAATAGCAAGGTCACCTGAGACAGAAATAGCTGAGCACCCAGAAGGCCTCTGGCCATGCCCAGGAACGGGCATAGGAGAATTTGGGAAGTGATCTATGTAATCACAGCATCACAGCAGGGCAAGTTGCCTCCATCCTGCTGGGGACCTGGAGAGCATCATTTGGCCCCTTCGGGGGCAGGGACTACGGATGGGGGCTGGGAACAGGTGGCTGCTCTCTGATAGGTAGGTCGCAACACTGGAGGCCTGAGGAGGAGTGGGAGCCACAGAGAGGACAACCTGGAAAGTCTGATCATCTTTCCTACCCGGGTGGGCCTGGCGGTTCACGGAGAACTCTGTCAGATGCCTGTTACTTGTGTCAACCTCTACCCTCCCTCAAGGTTTACTTTCCCAGTGTCTTTGGAGAAAGGGGGGTCTAATTAATAACTGCTACTGAATGCCCATTGGCATCCACTTCTCCATGATGTGAGTGTCCCCCTCTCTCAGCTCCATCATGGGCTCCCCTCACCTCAGGGCCTGCCACTCAGAGACTGCCATTCCACACAGAGTGATGATGGGGCAGCCCTGTAGGCCTCAGGAGGGGGCGACTTGGTCAAGGCCATATGTCCCTACACTGCCCTGCACCTTCTGTCCCCCATCCCACCTCTGTAGAGGGCCCAATAGTGGAGGACAGTAACTGGACGTAATTACAGAGTTGGAGCAAAAAAGGGTGAATTCACATGCGCTTCACTTTTTCTATAGTCCAAGGGGGGAAAAACCCAAACAAATAAGTAAATTCTCCTTGGGTACACCCTGATACCTAACCTCCCTGTGCAAGGTGTGAAGTCTATTCTTCACCTCCTTTATGAGAGACTCTGTCAGTTATCCAGTGTGGAAAACCTCCACCTTTAAAAAAATGAAAACTCACACTGCTATCACAGTGGCTGATCTCACCCCAGAATCTGCTCTTTTCACCACACCTCAAACTAGGACTATATCCCTAACAGCATCGAGGGGAGGGAGAGGGGTACTTAGATGGGATAGCCCATGGTGGGCTTTGGTACTCCAAGGCCTGATGCCCTTTGGGGATCTCTCTGTCAGTGTGAAGATAGGTCCCTTCTTTATTTTATTCCTGGTCCTCACCCCCACCCCCACAGAGATACCTCACAAAGACTGTACAGTTGACCCTTGAACAATGTTGGGGTGAGGGGGGCACCAACCCACTGTGCAGTCAAAAATTATGTATAACCTGATTCCCCCCAAAACTTAACTACTAATAGCCTATTGTTGACCAGAAGCTTTACTGGTAACCTAGATAGTCGATTAACACATATTTTGTATGTTGTATGGATTATATCCTGTATTCTTACAATAAGGCAAGCTAGAGAAAAGAAAATGTTAAGAAAATCATAAGGAAGAGAAAATACATTTATGGTACTTTACTGTATTTATTGAAAACAATCCGCATATGAGTGCACCCACACAGTTCAAACCTGTCTTGGTCAAGGGTCAGCTGTATTTCTTTGATACAGTGGTATGTGGGAGAAAAACATGATTTTTCTGCAATATCATCTGCATAGAGTGTGCTGCCAGGAGCAGAGAGAAAGCAGTGTCATTTGTTCTTTATTCATTCTTCCATATGCCCCAGACTCACCACTCTAAAAAGAAAGATGGTCAAAGACCCTGGACATTTAAAGAAGAATAACCATTTTTCTTTACCTTTGGCCCAAACAAATTGCCGGGCACGGTGTCTTTCTCCCCCAGTGTAGAGCAGTCCTCCAGAAATGGTGGTGGTGGTGGCAGCAGTGGGGTCTTTCACCTACATACATGAGCTCATCTGGCCCCACAACAATATTGGTATATTCCCTGTTTTAGAGATCAAGAAGTGGAGACTCACAGGGGCTTTCTGGTTTTCCCAAGGTCACGTGTGGCTGAGCCAGGACTAGAACCCAGATCTGATGAGTCTAGGCTTCGAGCTCTTTATATGACATGAAAATGGAAGAGAACATCACTAGTGTGTATCTCATTAAAACAGATTACTGCACTGGTAAAGGAGAAATTAGTGTGAGAATGTACAAGACAGGGGGACCCAGAGCTCAAAATAGATCAAGATATCACCTAATTTTATTTTCGAGGAGACTTAGGGAAGAAGGATCCCATCTACAATCTTATTACAGGAAACCTTGTTTTTATTCTTCAGCCACATTTTCTATCAGATACTTCAAGAGGATCTTAGTTTTTTTCATCTAAAGTTAGGAAATGTTGGATTATGATCAGCCCTTTCTAACCCCAACATTCTCTGATATAAAAAGCTAGTTATAATATACAATATGAAGTAAGGAGAATGTCTTCCTTTGTCACATGTTGACTCAGGAATAGTCACAGTAGAGTCATGTGGCAGTGTGGCTGATCTTATAAGGGTAGTGCATCCAAGGTCATTGAGTTACCTGGTCCTACAGTCACAGTGAAGAGAAGAGCTTGATTTCATGATTGTGAAAGATGATTGACCATTATCAAGAGCAAGGAGCTCATATCACATTCTCTGTGAGGTTAAACAAATCTTCAAATGAGATACTTGACATGTAAAAGGAAGCTTCAGTGGGTCAAGAAAAAGGGCTGTCGGCTGACACTGAAGGATTCACGGACGTCAGATACACGCATGAAGTGGGGGTCCATCATCTGTAAGACTGATGAAAATTTGAAAAGGTCGGAAATTTGGTTTGTACAAATAGACAATTATCTTTGAGAGTGTTGGTTGAGGACTTAAATTGAGATGAAAGAACAGATTCATTTTGAGAGAACACTTGAGGAGGAAAGTTTCTGTGATGATCGTGCCTTGCATTTGATTAATGATCAGAAACAGCCAGGACTTGGCATCCATCTGGCTCTCTCAAGGGAAGCTGGACACAGTGAAGATTTTTGAGGAAAAAAGTATCTGGTCAAGCAATACCATCTATCTCTGGCTCACCTCTCTAGGTCTCGTAGTCACAATTCTTGATCTGGAAGCACTCATCAAAAAAAAAAAAAGGGATAATGTCCATCTTACAGATTGTTGTTGAAATGAGATTATGTTATCACTCTGTTTTAGGGGGACTAACAAGGAAAGGGGGTGAGGACACAGTGTGGTATCTTGGTGAGAGCTGTGGTTTTGGCATCAGGCAGCATGGGCAATAACCCCTGCTCTGTCACCCATGGATAAATCACTTAACACTAGAGTCTCATATTCCTCATCCATAAAATGGGGATAACAAATCCCACTTGCACAGGTGTGTGATTTAAAGCCAAAATGAATAACATATGGGAAGACTTGGCAAATGCTAAAGCACTATATAAGTGTGAAGAATTACAAATATTATTATTGCTTCGGTCCTCAGGTTGTGGGATTGAAATTCAGCTGCCCCAGTGACAGATGAGTGGGAATACATGAATGATTACCCCCAAAGTATACTTTTTCTCTTTACCATCTATCACCAATAAATATTTGGTTTACATTTGAAATCTGGCAACCTTGAAAGCCATTAATCCAAACAAATACTCAGCATTCTGCAAGGCAGAATGTTCCCCATCCAGAGCCTCCACCTGCTCTGTAATGCTTGCCTTGCACACATGCTGACAGACTCATTCACTGCTGATGTTGTCTGTAATGACTCACCCATCAGTCAGTCAACAACCTGGAGTAGATGGCCAGTGTGCATGGAGCAGCTTACAGGATGTGTAGGCAACTGTAGAGGAAGAATAAACATTGATCCTGTTGTGGACAACTGGTGTTTCTGCCTGGCCAGTCATTATTTTCCTTCTTCTGGGAGGAAAACCTCAATTTTCCTTTTGTTAACCACCCTTACCCAACTCTTACCAGTATGGTATTTGGGTGAGACTGACTTCAGCCTCCTGTTCATAGATGTGGACACACAGCCCAGGCCTTCTAACCAGAGAGAGCCTGGGCACTTGGTTCTGGGATGGGCCATTGAATGCCAGGTCCTGAGCTCTTGCTCAGATACTGGGACAGAAGTTTTTTCTAAGATTCAGGATAACCATATATTTATGGCAATATTCCTGAGCTATATTTCCGAGCATCTGGATCTAGCTAGGTGTGAAGTGTACGTTGGACTTTGAAGCTTACTTTAGACCTTGAAGCTTGCCCCAACCATTGAATTTCTTTTGTTTGCTTATTCATTTGTTTGGTCTTGTCAAGGCTGTGCATAGCCTTATAACTAGTTATGGTTGTGTTCATTCCTTTAGTCCACATTCCTCTTGGTGCTTCCATGTGTCAGGACCTGTGAAGTGAGTTTTGATGACTAAAACATGGACTTTCCCCTCATGGAGCTTGCAGACTAGTAGGAGAGACACAGATTATTAAAACACAATACAGTAAATATAATGAGTGATATATGTTTGAGACATTAAACAACATGAAACCCTGAACTTATCTAAGAGTAGATCAAGTGTGAAGGATCTGGGCAGGTCTTCTACCTTGAGGAAGTAAACCTTCAGAGGCTACTTAAGGGCTGAGTAGGAATAATCCAAGAAATGATGGAGTTGAGAGGAGATACATGCTTGTTCTTAGCTCTGAGACATAGAGAATGGTTGTGTGTGTGTGTGTGTGTGTGTATGTATGTATGTATGTATGTATGTATTAAAGCCTGGAGACTACAGGGGAACTATAAGCAGGTCCTGGTTTCTGGAATGAAAACATAAAATCTCACTGACAGATGAGTGAGGGTGAAAGACAGTGAAAGTGATGGGTGGGCTAATAATGGAAGGAATCAGGATGGTGGGAGGAGTCCTTTTAGCCATGGACGTCTCTTGAGTTTTGACTTCATCCTGTAAGTCAGCCTTGAAATGTATGAAGCAGGAGAATGTTTTGAAAGGTCATGCTAGCAGCTATATGAGGAATGGACTTGAGAAAGATATGCATGGAAGGAAGGGAACCAGTGAAGAGGTTTCTTAGGGTTCTTGCCCTAACCTTGGTGAAAAGCCTACTCAGATTTGGAGAGAAAAATACAGACTAAAGAAATCTTTTGTACATAATATTCATAGTATTGCTGCCTAAACATGGTGGTTAGAAAGAGTCAAAGAGAAAAGAGTCAAGTTTTTTTTGGCTTATGTGACTAGTGAAGATAGATTGCCAACTGAAATGTTTGTTTTGGACCTGCTGAATTGAAGGTACATGAGAGATGACTAGACACATACCGTTGGATATTTGAGTCTGTGGCTTGATAGAGAAGTCTAGGTTGGAAAGAGAAACGTAGGAATCATTAACATATAGTTAAAATCATGATAACATCTAAAGAGAAAAGTAGAATATAAAGAGCAGAGCATTCAGGAAGAGCCTTGGGTATATCAATACTGAAGCATTGTGCTGGGGTAGAAGGAGCCCTCAAAAGAGGCCCTGAAAGAATGGTTTGAAAAACAGGAGAAGAGCCAGGAGTGTGTGGAGTCCTGGAAGTCAAGGGAATAGAGATTCAAGATGGAGGGAGGAATCATCAGTAGTATAGGAAAAAAAAAATGGTGCCCAAAACTACCTATAGTATTTGAGAGTTAGGAATTCACCTAGTAATAATAGAGTGGGGTCAGTGGAGGAGGGATAGGAGGGGGAACCAAACCGGAGTTGGTTGAAGTTGACAGAATAACTGTGGCCCCTCTTGGAAAAGTTTACCTGAAAAAAAAGGAGAAAGATGGGATAGTAAATAGAAATGGACCCAATACCAAGGAAAGTTTTCTCTTAAGGACAGGAGCCATGTAAGCATATTTTCAGGATAACAGTTAAGACAGATTTACCAGAAAGGGGGAAATTGAAGATATAAAATGAGAAGGTTTAGAGATGCATCAGGACCTTAGAGCCTGGAGGGAGTGTGGTCAGGGGCATCAGGGACAGACTGGCCTTGGAAAGGAGGAGGGTATCTCATGTTCCAGTAATGGTAGGAAGGTTTTTAGGATGGGTATGAGTTTTAATAATTGGGTTGGGGGAATCTTGAGGAAGAACACACATTTATAGCTCAGTTTCACAGAAGTGGGTGGTAAGGGTGATGGGAGGAGGGCAAGGTTGGGAAGATGAGAAGGTAATACCAGATAACTTTTTGTTTGTGGACACCATCCAGTTGGCCAGGAGTGGAAAATGATAAGAAAGGGTAGGTAGCTGAAAAACACATGGCCCAAAGGCAGGTGGCCTTTTCTTTCATTGAGATATAATTTATATACTATAAAATTCACCTTTTTAAAAGTGGTTTTCAGTATATTCACAAAGTTGTGCAATCATCACTACTACCTAATTTCAGAACATTTTGATCACCCCCCCCAAATAAATCCCATACCCATTAGCGGCTACTCCCCTTTCTTCCAGTCCCTGGCAAGACCAGTCTACTTTCTGTCTCTATAGATTTGCCTCTTCTGGACAGTCTGTGTAAATGGAATCATTCAATATGTGGTCTTCTTTGTTACTAACTTCTTTCACTTTGTATGATGTTTTCAAGATACATCCATTTTGTAGGCTGCATTAGTACTTTATTCCTCATTTTTGCTGAGTAATACTCCATGGAATAGATACACCACATTTTGTTTATCCATTCATCACTGATGGGTATTTGATTTGTTTCACTTTTGGGCTATTACGACTAATGTTCTGTGAACATTTATGTACAAGTTTTGTGTGGACATGTTTTAAATTCTCTTGGGTATATACCTAGGAGTGGGATTAGTTGGTCATACAATATTTATGTTTAACTTGTTGAGGAATGGCTAAACTCTTGCCCAAAGCAATTGCACCATTTTCTATTCCCATCATATCTTCACCACACTTGCTGTTATTACTTTTTTTTTTTTATAACCATCTTAGTGGTTATGAAGTTGTATCTCATTATGGATTTTATTTGCATTTCTCTGTTGGCTAGTGATGTTGAACATCTTTTCATGGGCTTATTGGCATTTGTATATCTTCTTTGTAGAAATATCTTGCAAATATTTTGTTCATTTTTCAATTAAGTTGTTTTTATATTGTTGGGTTGTTATATGTATATAAAATTAGACCTTCAGATATGATTTGCAAATATTTTCTCCAACTTTGTGGGTTGTCTTTTCACTTCTGGATTGTGTCGTTAGAAGCACAAGTCTTTAATTTTAGTGTAGTTCAGTTTCTCTGTTTTCTCTTTGATTGCTATGCGTCCGGTGTCCTAGCTAAGAAACTGTTACCTAATCCAAGGCCAGGAGGATTCAACCTATGTTTTCTTCTAAGAGTTTTATAGTTTTGGCTCTTACATTTAGGTTTTTCGTTCACTTTACGTTAACTTTTAGACATGATTTGGGACTGAGGTGCAACTTCATTCTTTTGCATGTTACCATCCAGTTGCTGTACACCGTTTGCTGAAAAGACCATTCTTTCCCCCATTGACTTGTCTTGGCCCCCATTGTCAAAATCAGTTGACTATAGATGTAAGGGTTTATTTGTGGATTTTCACTTCTGTTCCGGTAAGGCACTTGGGCAAGCTCCGAGTCAAGTCAAATAATGATAGGCCTTGTGAATAGGATCTTCCAGGGAATTATAAGACAGGTCAAATATTTGCAGTTCTCTGGAAATTAAGCTCTGCCCTGCCCCCTCTAGTGGCTGCCAGGATGCTGGTTTCCATTGTGAGTGTAGACTGTTGGGTCTGTGGACAGGGGATATCGTGGCTATTGTTGGGGTGGGGCAGGATGGAGGCTGGGAATAGGGCAAGTTAAAATGCCTTAATACTCATTGTTCTTATTGAGCTTTGCTCTTTTTCCTTGAATAAGTGCTTCCTGGAATGTTTTTTCACGCATCCTGAAGAAGTTAATTCTGACAACTTTTGCCAGTGTTCTAGTTAATTTTATGGAGGAGAGGATTTTTAGAGCTCCTTACTCGCCAAATTTACTGACATCACCAGATGGTTTTTTCATAAGGTAGAAGTAAGTAGAGTGATGATGAATTCCAAGGAATATACCACAAGGAAGAAATGGTTATAGTTCAGGAGGGAGTTAGTGTGTGGGATGCCTTAAACAAATTTTAAGAGGGAAGGCTTATATCTAGATGGAAAAGGGGAAGGAGTTTCCATGTGATTTGAGAGGCATTCAGGCTCCCAGGCTCCTGAAATGGAGAATGTCATCTAGAGAATGATGGCAAAACTTGTCATATTGAAAATATATTCCTATCCTTAAAAGAAAAACTTCCTTGATGCTATATCTCCTTCCAGTTACTATTTCATGTTTCTCTTCTCTCCTGTATAGTTCTTGAAAGAGTAGTAATATCTTTTGCATTATATGTCATCTTCAACCCACTCCACATTGGCTTCCCCTTCTGTCCAGAGGGGCTAGAGAAGGAAGTCCCGAGAGAGAGTCATTCAAGCTCGGAGTGGTTCCAGTAGAAACTGGGGATCTGGGTTCTGGACGTGGAGTGAAAGGGATAGGACTGAGAAGGATTCTCAGAGGACCAGTTGGCCTGATTCAGAGAGAAACCACCTGAGGAAAGAGAGAGGTCTGGCTGGTTCTTAGTGAAATGGAGCAAGAGAGACAAACAAATTAATTAACATACATTAAGAAATGAAACCAAGGAAGTAGCATTCTCATCTGTACCCCTTGAGTACATTGCTGTTCATGTTTTCAACTGTGGGTCTTTTCTGAACCAAGGCACCGATTGGGAGGACATCTCTTTCTGCTTGCCGCTTTGGCCAGGATAAGATCAGACTGAGGGTCAGAACAGCCTGGATATAAGGGACTGAATGGAAACTTGCATTCTTGCTGACAGGTAGTTGGATAAGGGCCAATGTTGAACTCAGCCCAGTTCCTATCATCTCTTGTTTCCCATTCTGCCCCAGCTCAGGCACAAGGTGAACTCGCTTTTCCTGCACCTCCACTGTATGTCAGGTATTGGGCTAGGATGCTCTAAGTGTATTCCCCAGCAAATCTTCACATTAAACCTAAGAGATGGGAATCATTGTTCTCACTTTATGGATGAGGAAACTCAGGCTTAGAAAGATTTTTATTTGCCCAAGGCAAATAAAATGACATTCGTCATACAACAAATAAAAAAATATAGCAAGGTTGTAATTCTAGGGCTGACCTGTTATTGCTTTCTTTTTTCTTTTTTTTTTTTATCATTTTTTGTTTTCAAAGAGTGACTCTATGTCTGATGCCACGGATGCAAAAAGTGCAAAGATAAATAAGATAAATAAGGTCTCTGCACTCTAGTCTCAAGGAGCTAACACATTAGAGAGGGGAGGAGACAAGGAAATAAATGAGCTAGGGTAGTTCAGGTTTAGGCCTACGTACCTGTCCTGGGACAGTTGGGGTGCAGAGCTGGGGGTGAGGAGTGTGGATAAAAGGGGAAATTCACTCTATGGTTAGGTGCTGTCAATAGGATCTGAGTTTTACTGGGAAAATAGGTATGCCAGGGTGGCCTAGTGATCATTGTGGCTACATGAGTTTGATGCATATGCTCCCTTCTGTCTGTGAGGGCCATAACCCCTTCCTTCTTTTTGGTTTGAATAAAGGGAAGAACAGTTTGGGCTCAATTTCCTCTCTGTCTCTGTTCCAGGAGCTCAACACAGAGCCCTGCAGAGTTTCGTTACTGGAAGGAAGGGCTGGTACATTTAGACAAGAATAAAGAGACTTTCAGACTTTCAGAAATGTGGAGGAACTAAGGTAGAAAAAGGGCCTGCTGGATCTGTCTTCTCCGTGGTGGGCAGTGGGCACAGAGCCATCACAGGGTCATAAACTCAAGTGCCCCCTGGGTAGGTCACAGTGAGAAACGCAGGCAAGATACAGAAAGCATGTGGCCCACTTGATCCATCTTGGTTTTCTCACTTTTTGTTATACACATGGGGTCAAGAAATATTTTATTCTCTCTTTTCTAACTAAGTAACAGATCAGGTGCAATAATATGTGGCAATGGACTCCCGGCTGCTGTTGTAGGGAAGACAATAGGATGAGGTGGGGTCTGTAGTCAGGGGGAGCAGGTGCCCCACCTAGGTTGGCAGGTGTACTGGCTCAGTCAGTGTGTTGTCATGTAGAAATGTGTGCCCAGTTTTCCCAAATCTGATTTTTCAGGAGAAGCTGGGAAGCTAGATTTTCAGGTGAAATCACTCAATTTCTAAGTGTGTGCACTCAATTCAAGAAGAATTTTTTTAAAGACTAGGATTGATCTGCAGGCCGCACATAATAAATCTGCCTGCCACTAGTTGCGACTCTCATCAAATCATTTTGCAACCAAGATCCAGCCATTTCTGGCCTGGCGGAACCCACTTTCAAAGCATGTAGGAATCTAGGCTACGTGTAGGCCTTAGGGGGCAGAAGTGCACTTTTGCTAGAGTGATAGTCATTCCTTCTATCAGGGGTCAGACTGACATCCTCCTACTTGCTATTCCGGACTCCTATGGCATGCCATGCTTTAGGCTTCTGGCCTCCCCAGAGCCCTTTCTTTCTCACTCATGTGTACACCTGAACCTCAGGTGTCTCTAGAATGACTGAGGAACATAAAAGAATGTGACTGTCTGGGAATCCCACCAGAACAATGCTATTCAAATGGTAGTCACTGGGAGATTGTGACTATTGAACAATTGAAATGTGGCTAGTCCAAATTGAAGGGAGTTGAAAATGTGTAATGTATGCAAGACTTCAAAGCCCTTGACAAGAGAAGATATCTCTACTAATTTTTTTTATATCCCTTACATGTTGAGATGACATTTTGGATGGATCAACTTCAATAAAATATATTATTAAAATTAATTTGCCTGTTTGTTTTTACATTTACTTAAATGTAGCTACTAGAAAATTAAACATGACACACGTCAGTCACATTATATTTCCATGGGACAATGCTGTACTAGGCCCCTCCATTCTGGATTGGGAAAAGATGATTGCTGATTTTTTTCTCATCATTGTGAGCACAGCCACTCAGGTGCATGGGAGCTGGTGGGGCTGTTGTGAGGGGTAACCAGGCCTATAGCCATGTTGGGCACCATTCTAAACATCTGTGCTTAAGTGACCACTGAACTCTTAAAGGACATGGTAATCTGCAGGGACAACTGTAGGCTGAGTGCATCTCCATAGGTCTGCTACCCTTTATTTCCTTTTATTTTGACTCTGACCCTGGATTCTAGCTCTCACTACTCTCTCAGGATCTGGCATTAGTCACAACCCCGCATGTCTGGACTTGAGGGAGTGGCCAGGGCCATTTTGAGTAATAGCACTTCTGTTCTGCAGTCAACACTGAACTGAGTTGAAGGCTGTTTGAGTATGGGTAAGCAGGTTCAGGGATAAGACGTCCTTCTGTCACCTCATGGCTGGACCACCAGCCGGAGTGCCCTTTCCTAGCTGGTGGCGTAGGCTGGATAGTGGCCCCCAACCACTCTGCCTTCCAATGAGAGATTTATATACCCTTAGACTCCTGACAGAAATTTAGGAATCTGTGCAGTAGAGACCCTACCCCTCCCCACCACATGGGTCAAGAGGTATCTGGAGGATGCCAGTAGAAGCAAAGAAAACCTAGAGCCCGAGTATGCTCTGTTCACTGGGAGCGCTTGCTGAACACGAGTGCTGAATCCTGGGTGTGCCAGTGGGAATTTTAACCAGAAGAGGAATCAGAGCAGTAGGGACAAGGGTGCAAGTGTTGGATGAAAACATTAGAAATCACTTTGAAAAATACTGTGCTGTATGCTACTACCAGCGTTGTCATAGAAAGGTTCGCCCTCCTTCCCTCCCTCCTTCTCTCTCTCTCTCTCTCTCTCTCTTTCTTTGTGCTGGGGCATGAACCTGCCAACATATCTTTGCAGTCTGTCAGAGCCCTGATTTATGCCACTCAGAGTTTTGCATGGCTGTCACCTCATTAAGGTATTTATGTCCTGGTAGAGCCTGAACTTGAATCTACCTTGAAGGTGTAATTGTGTGTTGCTAATGTAATGGCTAGAGTTGCCCATGCAAAGAGCAACATGAGAAAGGTCATGGGGGAGGAATGCAAGGTCACAGAGCCACCTGAAGCGTGCTCAGGGTTGATTTGCTCATTTCCTCCAATCCCAGGGAAGAGAGGTCTCATGACAGCAGGTGGGGTTTGCAGAAGGGAATGACTGCAGCATGGGCTTGTGCAGATGGGAACGGAGAGGAGTTTATTGTGCTTTCCAAATGGCTAAAAGCTTCGCTAACAATCTGAGCACAGACACAGCATTAGCCCCAACCCAGATGCCCATAAATATGGATGAATCAACGGGAGAGGTGGTTGCCTCTTTCCTAAAGGTGGCTTGCAGTTTCCCCAGTATTAGCAAATTTGTCTGCAAACAATATAGGACAATATTTTTCTTTTCAGAAATAAATACAAAATCCAGGCTTGCTCTCTTGCATTTGTTCTACTTCCCAGCTAGAGTCCTTCGGTTATGTGGCCTAAGAGATGTGGTTAGATGAACCACGGTCATGCTTCTCCTCCTACCACACCGGAAGGGGTGGCTAACTGTGCCACAGGGGCCTCCAGCCCCCTAGGTTATCTCACAGTTACAAATTCAACAAATATTTATTAAGTAACTGCTGTGAGATGTGACCGATGCTGCGGATATAGCAGGGAGCAAGACAAACATGGAGGTTGCCCTGGTGCTCACCAATGAGCTGAGGATGCATGCACCTGTCGACAGTGTGCTAAATGTCGTCCTGAAGGAAAAAGCAGGGTGCCCGGGCTGCATGGAGAAGAGACATTGCGCCCAGAGTGGGTGGCACAGGGACACCTTCCCAAAGGCACAAGAACCTGTGAATCCTACTTCTTAGAATCATGGAAGGGACCTTAGAATTCATCTCATTTCTACTGTTCACAACAGTGAAGAAACTGAGTCCCATAGGAATGAAGTAAAACCCCGAGTTTATACAGCTGGTAAGTGAAAGACCAGCTGAACTCAGGCCTCTTGAGTTCAGTCTGTCATTCTGTCCCACTGAAGTTAGGAATTCTCTTTCCAGAATGTTGGGTGTTGAATGAACTGAACTTTAAGGCATAAATGAGAGAGTTGATGGGGACCAAAATATAGCTGTTATTAATTATAGAACTGATCCTGGAGAATATGGCTATGGTCTTAGGCAAAGGCTGAACCCCAGGATTAGGTAGACCCATCTGCCCTGTCTCAGTGGTGCTAGAGCCAAGGGAACTCTTGCACTTGTGGACAGCTCCCTTTGAAGAGAAAGAGGAGAGGAAAAGTCTGGGCTGCCTTTACCAGCTTTGTCTTCCACATACAGTGAGCAAGTAAGGCCACAGCAAGGGGGAGGAGGGGTGGAGCCAGAGGTGCTGTTCATGAGCTCCCTTCACAAGGAAGAAACGCCAGGAGAGAGGAGAAAACACACCCCAAAACTCACCTTCCATGCTCATTCATTTGTCCATCACATATATTTTTGAGCACTTTCTCTTTCTCTCTGCTAAGGACGAGGATTTAAAGATGTCCTGGCAATCACAGAAGGCAATACCTGAATAATGAATAGTATTTTCCCTCAAGTTCGACATGGGAAGAGGAGGGGCTATGAAACATGAATTTTAGGTGACATAGTCAGTAGGCCACAAAGTGCCTTTTGAGTCAGGAAGAAAATCCATGTGGTATCACTTGCTGTGGTAATGCTCTCATCTTCGCTTTTATGACCCAGATCACCATGGCGTGGTGAAAAGGAACTGAGTTCTGTGTTTCCGTGGAGTGAATGGGACAGTTGTCCTCTTCCCTGTGGCTGCCCATGGTCCTGACCTGCGGTCACACCCTGTGTCCCTGCCTGCCCCATCCCACTCCCTCTCCAGCATCTCTTCTCCTAATAAAGTACTACCAGCCTTTGACTCACCTGTTTTCCAACAGTTCAGTGACTGGTCTTCTCAGAGTACATTTGACTGATGTCACAGACTCCTGAGTTTGGAGGGGTCTCAGTATAAGTGGGCATTGAGCTTAGCGTGAGTGAGTTTTCTATTGTCTTCCTTTTGGTTCCCCCAAAAGGAAACCCTGAGACAAGTTTTGGGGGGGCAGGTCCAGGAAGTGCCAGTAGGGGCATGAGGAAGTGATGGAAGAAAGGGAACAAAGCTAGCCAAACCTGGGTTACTGAGCAGGTTACTGCTGTGGGCATCTGGGGCGCTATTCCTCCAAGGAGCGCGCCTGTGTGCAGCATGGGTCAGGACTGCCCGGAAGGGTGAGGCAGTTAGGGTGTTTACCTACCAACTGCCATCTCTCACTAGACAGCGGTTGTTCCTGGGCACCGACTCCTGGGTCTGCTGGCTTCCCCCAGAACAGACTGGAGGGCGGAGAGTACCCTGAAGCAGAGACGATGCAGAAAGCCATGCACAGGCTAGAATGGTGTGTGGCTACCTCCAGGGCAAGCTGGGGGTGTGGGCGGGGCACTGACCAACTCGATCATGTCTCTGCTAGTCTCTTAAGCCACTTTTTTTTTTTTTTTAACTTACTATACCTATCACACTTTTCAATTTTACATTAATTCACAATTTTATAGTTCTAGTATCTGTCTTACTTATTACTCTATAGCCAGTATCGAGCTCCGTGCCTGAAATCTAGGAGATCCTCAATAATTATTTGTTAATTGAGTGTCCGACTGAATGACTCAGTGCCCCTGCATCACCTTTCTATTTTGGGGGCATGTCTGGGACTGCCTTTGGGGCTTTAGGTACTGGGAGGGGGGAGGGGAAGGTTAGAAACTATTCCTGATTCTGGGTAGTTCTTTGCCCAAGAATCTCTAAGGAACAGGGTATGGCAATCATTCAAAGGATGTCCCCTCCCCACTCCTGGAGCTTAACTTGTGTGGACACGCTAAGATCCTTTCAATGGCTCACTCATTCAATATCAGGTACCTACTATGGGCAGTGCACTATGTTCAGAGCTATAAGAAATACAAGAAAGGTACAAGAAGAAAGTTTTGTCCTCACAGAGTTTATAGTTGAATTGGGGGTAATAAAATAACCCACATGAATTACAGAACAGCTTATAATCAAGTGATGGAGTATCTCAGGCTAAGTACTTATGGGGTTCAGAATCACAGAGGTGGGGGATTCAGTACAGCAAAGGGGAATGGAATAAGCTGTGGATTTAAGGTGAAGAGACCTGGGTTTGAGTCCCTTCTCTGTCACTAGACCCTAAGACTCTTGAGGGTACAGACTAGAGTTGATTCAATCTGATAGAAGAACTAGTCACAGTACTTAGAGCCCACAGAAGCCACCTTGTTCTCAGCCCCAAGGTTGAGCTGTATGAATTGGCTTAATGGTGCTGATTCTCTGGTTTCTGGTTGAGTTTTACCAGTGGAGAACCTAGTTAGAGGAGAGTAAGGCTGGGATATTGGCAATGAATGCCCCCTTCCCTGTGGTCACTTCAGCCTGGCTACTGACTCTACCCTACTCTTTTCTTTTGGGATCCATTTACCTGACCCTCTCTCATCTCTGGCTTTTTACTAGCTCTAGATTCCCACACTGTCCATTGATGTTCCCTATATCTTTCCCACAGCTTTGTAAGTTAGTCCCTTGGTAAATAAATCCTGTTGGCATTATCCAATTCCTGTATGCCTTCGGTTTACTATTGGGACCTGATCACTACAGAAGAACTCAGGCCCTGCCCTTAAGAAACTCACAATTTAACAGGAGAGATGGTTCCAGACAAAACCACTCCTATCCAAAACCACTGCAAAACCAATCAGAGGTCGATTGAAGGCAGTATGCCGGTGGAGAGGGGAAGGTGTGATGGTTGAAATTATAGGAAGTAATCTGTTAGATTACACTGATAGATTTTTTGCCTTTTTAAATGTACTTTGGAATGTACAGATGATAAGAACCCTTAGAGAAGAGGTTCTTTCCTATAATTGCACTAATTTAACTGTGGCAGCATGATTTACTGAAATAGCAGTTGGGGCTTTGTTGTTAATGCAATGGAGCTGGCATTTTCCATACTCCACTAAGGCCTCTGTTCCATTAGAGGGAAGCTTCTGCAGGAAACAGAAGTTCTCAGCACTCCCAGAAGACAGTGCCTCTCCTGGCTTTTGTTTTGCGAAGGTCTGTGCTCTGGAGGAGATTGTGCTGAGCTGCAAGAGAAGACAAGGTGGAGGCAAGTGTTTAGCATCCAAGAGGCTCAAGATGTTGAGCCTGCCATAGAAGGAGGATTTTAGAACATTCCCTTAGACTTGGAGGGAAGGAAAAGTTCTCAGGTTCATCGGGTTGTGGGCACAAGTGACTGGCCCCTGAAGATAACTGCAGGGAAGTGGCAGGATCTCAGGGGAAAATGACTCCTCGGGTGCCCCAAGGAAGCTGGACTTGGCACCCTGTACACTCAGCCTTGACTGTGAACCCAGGACAGAGGAGATGCTCACCTTTGTGGGATTTCATGGATTTGGACAATACCATATTAGTGATGGATCATGGATCAGAGAGCCATTCCTGAGTGGTGCCTGCTGTGCTAGCTGTCTGGGAACATTACCAACCCTGAGGGAGGAAAGTACACCCCAGCTGTGACTCAAGTTAAATTTGTTACCAACCCAATGGAATGGGGGCTCAGAAAAGATTAAATTTTATTTCAAGAGATAAAAACAATGTGAAATTTATTATGTTAAATCTTACAGAATAAAATTCATACCTGCTACATGTGGGGACCTCATCTAGGACTGCTAAGAATCCAGGGCAGAACATATTTGTCCACAGATTTATTACCATCCTAGTGGTGGGACCAATTGGTTTTGAGGAAATGATTGTTTCTCTATTGGGAAACTGGTGGGCAGAGATGAGTATGAACTCTCAGAAGTCACAGCTGATTTGGGGAATACCACGAGCTATGGATGAAGCTGAACTTGAAAGAGTACTATAGAATGCTTTAAACTTCTGTTTGATACAGGTGGCTAATACAGTATTTGGAAGGAAGAAAATGCAAGTATAACTTTGTTAGATTACACTGACAATATTAATACTCCTGAAATCCCCAAGGGAAGACAGTGACATGTTAGATTCACGGAAGGAGAAATTTAAGGCCTTATTTCTGATTTTATTTAAAAAAGAACACACAAAATTTAACCTTTTTGCAGGATAGAGAGACGTCAGAGACCGATATCACCAGAGTCCCTAGTAGGAGAACTCTCTATTTCCCAGGGGTCATGGCAGGTGATTCTTAGAATCCTTACGTGATTCTAGCAGCAGTCTTCCCAGCGGGGGGTACATGGGTTGTACCTGGCATGTATGGGAAGATGCTCAACATCATATGTCGTTAGGGGATTATAAATTAAAACAACAATGAGATCTCACTATACACCTATTAGAATGGCTAACATTGAAAAACTGACAACACCAAATGCTGACGAGGATATGGAACAGCAGGAGCTCTCATTCATTGCTGGTGGAAATGCAAAATGGCACTCACTTTGGAAAACAGTTTGGCAGTTTCTTACAGAGCTAAACATAGTCTTGCCATATGATCTAGTAATTATGCTCCTAGGCGTTTCCCCAAATAAATTGAAATTTTATGTCCACAATGAAAACCTGCATACAGATGTTGGCACTAGCTTTATTCATCATTGCCCCAAACTGGAAGTGACCAAGATGTCCTTCAAACGATGAATGGAAACAAATTGTGGTATAACCATACAATGAAGTGTTATCTGGCAATAAAAATAAATGAGCTATCAAGCCACAAAAAAAGAGGGAAGAAATTTAAATGCATATTGCTTAGTGAAAGAAGCCAGTCTGAAAAGGCTACATACTGAATGATTCCAACTATATGACATTCTGGAAAAGTCACTGTATTCTAAGGAAATCCCAGCTACTTAGAGATGTCATATGATGGTGTTCCAGCCAACAGTACCAGCTAATGTCCTAGATGACAGACAGCATCAACTCCTAGACATATGAGTACACGAACCTTCAGAGAATTCTAGCCCTTAGCTGTCAAGATGCCCTCAGCCTTGTGGCCTTCCAGCTGAGGACCCAGATATCATGAGCAAAGGCAAACCATCCCCACTGTGCTCTGCCTGAACTCTTGACTCCCAGAGTTCATGAGTATAATAAATGCTTGTTTTGTACCTCATTTGTTAACAAAAACCCAAATGAACTGAATTCATGTATTAGTTTCCTCTGGCTGCTGTAACAAATTATCAAAAACTCAGGGTCTTAGAACAGCACCAATTTATTATCTTGAGTTCCGATGTCTGAAGTCTGAAATGAGTCCTACTAGGCTAAAACCAAGGTAGCAAGAAGGCTGCATTCCTTCTGGAGGCTCTAGGGAAGATTCTGTTTTCTTGTCTTTTTCTGGCTTTTTAAGCCTACCCACGGTCCTCTGCTCATGGCCTCATTCTTCTTCCATCTTAAAAGCCAGCACCATCAGGCCAAGTCTTTCCCATGCTACCTTCCCTCTGGTTCTCCCTTTTTTGCCTCTCGCACTTATAAAGGACCCTTGTGATTCCATTGTCCCCCCTCCCCCATGTCATTCAGGGTAGTCTTCCCATCTCAAGGTCTGATGATTAGCAATCTTAATTCCATCTGCAACTTTAATTCTCCTTTGCTGTATTATATTCACGGGTTCTGGAGTTTTAGGACATATAGACATCTTTGGGGGCCATTATTCTGTCTATCAAAGTTCCAAACTAGCTTTACTATCACTTATGGGATAGGAGTTTTGGTAGGTATTTCCACTCCCTAAACTGGTTGAGAGTGTTTCACACACTTTTGTATCTCTCTGCAAACTTTGTATGTAATAGATTCTCAGTAAATGTTTGTTGACTATCTCCCCTTCAAAAAAAAAAAAAAGTGCAAGTAGAGAAAGTAAGTATATTCACATACCAATTGAATTGTTCTACGGAGGAAGAATAATAAAGATGACAGGCAGAGCAATCTGAAACCCATCTGGGATGCATTAACCTGCTCTTGTTCTGGTTTAGCTCACTGAACTCTTAGCATAACTTTGTAAAGTAGGTGGGAGGGTCTGTTATCCATATTTTACAGATGGGAGAAGAAATCTCAGGAGGGTGAATAACCTCTCTGAAGTCACCCAGGAGTCACTCTAGAGCCAGCCTTGAGGTCTGTCTGATGTTTACAGATCCAGTGCTTTTCTCTTATCCACTCCAGTGGCCCAGCATCCCCTTAGCCTCTTCCTGGGAGGGTGAATTTCCTGCTTGTGTCAAAATCTTTTTTTTTTTTTTTTTTTTAGTTTTTAATTTTATTATATTATGTTAGTCACCATACAATACATCATTAGTTTTTGATGTAGTGATCCACGATCCATTGTTTTTGTATAACACCCAGTGCTCCATGCAGTACGTGCCCTCCTTAATACCCATCACCGGGCTAACCAATCCCCCCTCCCCCCTCCCCTCTAGAACCCTGTTTGTTTCTCAGGTCCATAGTCTCTCATGGTTCATCTCTCCCTCCAATTCCCCCCGCCCATTTTTCCCTTCCTTCTCCTAATGTCCTCCATGTTATTCCTTATGTTCCACAAATAAGTGAAACCATATGATAATTGACTTTCTCTGCTTGACTTATTTTGCTTAGCATAATCTCCTCCAGTCCCATCCATGTTGATGTAAAAGTTGGGTATTCATCTTTTCTGATGGCTGAGTAATATTTCATTGTATATATGGACCACATTTTCTTTATCCATTCATCTGTTGAAGGGCATCTCGGCTCTTTCCACAGTTTGGCTATTGCGGACATTGCTGCTATGAACATTGGGGTGCATATGGCCCTTCTTTTCACTACATCTGTGTCTTTGGGGTAAATACCCAGTAGTGCAATTGCTGGGTCATAGGGTAGCTCTATTTTGAAATTTTTGAGGCACCTCCACACTGTTTTCCAAAGTGGCTGTACCAACTTGCATTCCCACCAACAGTGTAAGAGGGTTCCCCTTTCTCCACAACCTCTCCAACATTTGTTGTTTCTTTCCCTGTCCATTTTGGCCATTCTAAGTGGTGTAAGGTGGTATCTTAGTGTGGTTTTGATTTGAATTTCCCTGATGGCTAATGATGATGAACATTTTTTCATGTGTCTGTTAGCCATTTGTATGTCTTCTTCAGAGAAGTGTCTGTTCATCTCTTCTGCCCACTTTTTGACTTGATTATTTGTTTTTTGGGTGTTGAGTTTGAGAAGATCTTTATAGATCTTGGATACCAGCCCTTTTTCTGTAGTGTCATATGCAAATATCTTCTCCCATTCTGTGGGTTGCCTCTGTGTTTTGTTGACTGTTTCCTTTGCTGTGCAGAAGTTTTTATCTTGATGAAGTCCCACAAGTTCATTTTTGCTTTTGTTTCACTAGCTTTTGGAGATGTATCTTGAAAGAAGTTGCTGTGGCCGATGTCAAAGAGGTTACTGCCTATGTTCTCCTCTAGGATTTTGATGGATTCCTGTCTCACATTGAGGTCTTTCATCCACTTTGAGTTTATCTTTGTGAGTGGTGTTAGAGAATGGTCGAGTTTCATTCTGCATGTGGCTGTCCAATTTTCCCAGCACCATTTATTGAAGAGACTGTCTTTTTTCCATTGCATGTTTTTTCCTGCTTTGTCAAAGATGATTTGACCATAGAGTTGAGGGTCCATATCTGGGTTCTCTATTCTGTTCCATTGGTCTGTATGTCTGTTTTTGTGCCAGTACCATGCTGTCTTGGTGATCACTGCTTTGTAATATAGCTTGAAATCGGGCAACGTGATGCCCCAGCTTTGTTTTTCTTTTTCAACATCTCCTTGGCGATTCGGGGTCTTTTCTTATTCCATACAAATTTTAGGATTGTTTGTTCCAGCACTTTGAAAAATGTCACTGGGATTTTGATCCGGATGGCATTGAAGGTATAGATTGCTCTGGGTAGCATAGACATTTTAACAATGTTTATTCTTCTGATCCATGAGCATGGAATATTTTTCCATCTTTTTGTGTCTTCTTCAATTTCTTTCATGAGTGTTTTGTAGTTCCTAGAGTATAGATCCTTTACCTCTTTGGTTAGGTTTATTCCGAGGTATCGTACGGTTTTTGGTGCTATTGTAAATGGAATCGTTTCTCTAATTTCTCTTTCTACAGTTGCGTTGTTAGTGTATAAGAAAGCAACTGATTTCTGTGCATTGATTTTGTATCCTGCCACATTACTGAATTGCTGGATGAGTTCCAGTGATTTGGGGGTGGAGTCTTTTGGGTTTTCCACATAAAGTATCATGTCGTCTGCGAAAAGAGAGAGTTTGACTTCTTCTTTGCCAATTTGAATACCTTTAATTTCTTTTTGTTGTCTGATTGCTGTTGCTAGGACTTCTAGTACTATGTTGAACAACAGTGGTGAGAGTGGGCACCCTTGATGTGTTCCTGATCTTAAGGGAAAGGCTCTCAGCTTTTCCCCATTGAGGATGATATTCGCTGTGGGTTTTTCATAGATGGATTTTATGAGCTTGAGGAATGTTCCCTCTATCCCTATACTCTGGAGAGTTTTAATCAGGAAAGGATGTTGTATTTTGTCAAATGCTTTTTCTGCATCAATTGAGAGGACCCTATGGTTCTTCTCCCTCCTCTTATTAATGTGTTCTATCACATTGATTGATTTGCGAATGTTGAACCACCCTTGCATCCCGGGGATAAATCCCACTTGGTCGTGGTGGATGATCCTTTTAATGTATTGTTGGATCCTATTAGCTAGGATTTTGTGGAGGATTTTGGAATCCATATTCATCAGGGATATTGGTCTGAAATTCTCCTTTTTGATGGGGTCTTTGCCTGGTTTGGGGATTAAGGTAATGCTGGCCTCATAGAATGAGTTTGGAAGTTTTCCTTCTGTTTCTATTTTTTGAAACAGCTTCAGGAGAATAGGTATTATTTCTTCTTTGAATGTTTGGTAGAATTCCCCAGGGAATCCATCAGGCCCTGGACTCTTGTTTTTTGGGAGGTTTTTGATCACTGCTTCAGTCTCGTTACTGGTTATTGGTCTATTCAGGTTGTCAATTTCTTCCTGTTTCAGTCTTGGTAGCTTATAGGTTTCCAGGAAGGCCTCCATTTCATCCAGATTGCTCAGGTTATTGGCATAGAGTTGTTGATAATAATTTCTAATAATTGTTTCTATTTCCTTGGTGTTAGTCGTGATCTTTCCCCTTTCATTCATAATTTTATTAATTTGGGTCCTTTCTCTCTTCTTTTGGATAAGTCTGGCCAGTGGTTTATCAATCTTATTAATTCTTTCAAAGAACCAACTTCTAGTTTCGTTGATCTGATCTGTGTTTCTGGTTTCTAATTCATTGATTTCTGCTCTAATTTTAATTATTTCTCTTCTAATGCATGGCTTAGGCGTCGTTTGTTGCTTTTTCTCTAGTTCTTTAAGGTGTAGAGTTGGTGAATTCGGGATTTTTCTATTTTTTTGAGTGAGGCTTGGATGGCTATGTATTTCCCCCTTAGGACCGCCTTTGCAGTATCCCATAGGTTTTGGACCGATGTGTTTTCATTCTCATTGATTTCCATGAATTGTTTAAGTTCTTCTTTGATTTCTTGGTTGACCCAAACATTCTTGAGCAGAGTGGTCTTTAGCTTCCAACTGTTTGAATTTCTGCCAAATTTTTTCTTGTGATTGAGTTCCAGTTTTAGAGCATTGTGGTCTGAGAATATGCAGGGAATAATCTCAATCTTTTGGTATCGGTTGAGACCTGATTTGTGACCCAGTATGTGGTCTATTCTGGAGAAAGTTCCATGTGCGCTCGAGAAGAATGAGTATTCTGTTGTTTTAGGTTGGAATGTTCTGTAAATATCTATGAGGTCCATCTGGTCCAATGTATCATTCAAAGCTCTTGTTTCCTTGTAGATTTTCTGCTTAGATGATCTGTCCATTGCTGAGAGTGGAGTATTGAGGTCTCCTACAATTAACGTATTGTTATCAATATGACTCTTTATTTTGGTTAACAGTTGGCTTATGTATATGGCTGCTCCCATGTTGGGGGCATAGATATTTACAATTGTTAGATCTATGTTGGATAGACCCTTTAAGAATGATAGAGTGTCCTTCTGTGTCTCTTATTACAGACTTTAGTTTAAAATCTAATTTGTCTGATATAAGAATTGCTACTCCAGCTTTCTTTTGAGGTCCGCTGGCATGGAAGATAGATCTCCATTCCTTCACTTTCAGTCTGGATGTATCTTTAGGTTCAAAATGAGTCTCTTGTAGACAGCATATGGATGGGTCCTGTCTTTTTATCCAGTCTGCAACCCTGTACCGTTTTATGGGAGCATTTAGGCCATTCACGTTGAGAGTGATTATTGAAAGATATGAATTAATTGTCATCATGTTGCCTGTGAAGATGTTGTTTTTATAGATTGTCCCTGTAAATTTCTGTTGTAGATCACTCTTGGGGTCTTTCTCCTTTTATAGAACCCCCCTTAATATTTCTTGCAGGGCCGGCTTAGTGGTCACATATTCTTTTCAACTTCTGCTAGTCGTGGAAGCTCTGCATCTCTCCATCCATTCTAAATGAAAGCCTTGCTGGATAAAGTATTCTTGGCTGCATGTTCTTCTCATTTAGTACTCTGAATATGTCTTGCCAGGCCTTTCTGGCTTGCCAGGTCTCTGTGGATAGGTCTGACGTTATTCTGATGTTCCTCCCTCTGTACGTAAGGAATCTCTTCCCCCTAACTGCCCTTAAGATGGTTTGCTTGGTTCTAAGATTTGCAAGTTTTACTATTACATGCCGGGGTGTTGGCCTGTTTTCCTTGATCTTAGGAGAGGTCCTCTCTGCCTCAAGGACTCGAATGTTTGTTTCATTCCTCAGATTAGGGAAGTTCTCAGCTACCATTTGCTCAAATACATCTTCTAGCCCCCTCTCTCTCTCCACTCCCTCCGGGATTCCAATTATTCTGACACTGGAACGCCTCATGGTGTCACTTATTTCTCTGATTCTATTTTCATGGATTCTGAGTTGTTTTTCCCTGGCCTCATCTTTTCCCTTTTTATCTACTGTACTGTCTTCCAGATTGCTTATTCTCTCTTCTGTCTCAGTTACCCTAGCTGTTAGATTATCTAGATTGGATTGGATCTCATTGATAGCATTTTTAAGTTCTGCCAATTCACCTTTTATTTCTGCCCTTAGAGACTCTATGTTGCCATTAATTGATTTCTCCATTCTAGCCATTGTCTTCACAATTGCTAGCCTGAATTCCATCTCTGACATCTTGGTTATGTCTGCATCCATTTGTAAATCTGCAGCATAAGTCATAATCTCTGAGTCTTTTCTGTTTTGGGGGCTCCTCCTCCTAGTCATTCTGTTGATGGGTGTTTGAGGGAATGTATAGAGTCCAAATTATTGACCAGAACCCAAGCAAGATGCACCTGTTTTCTTGGGACCTTAGGGTTGCTGGCCTCTTGTTTTCCCAGCCTGTCTTCTGCGGGAGGGGCCTGCCACGCTGTTACTCAGGCAACCCTGTTTGGGCAGAGTTGCCCTGCGTCCCTGTGGCGGGGGATGGGCTCAGCGGGACTCAGTCTTTGGGGCTTTTGTTCTCTGGCGCCTTTCTCTGGTGGCTTTCTGCGTGTCTTCCGCGAGTCAGAGCAGAAGAGACTGTTTCCAACCCTCTGCCTCAGAGCAGAGAGACCTCAGTCTGTTCTTCAGTGAGCTCTCCAGGCCACACCGTCTCCATTTCTGTCCGTGCTGCTATAAACTGCAGCGTCCTGGGTTGTGCGCCCCTCCGCAGCGCTCCCAGTCCTGCCTCCAGGTGGGGGCACGTCTCTGCCCTTTGTGCTTCTAAAACCACCAGCTGCTCCCAATACGTGCGCGTGACTCCGCTGCTTGGGGTTTCCACCCCCGGGGGTTGCAGTTCACGTGCGCGACCCCGTCGCACCGGGTTTCCCTCTCGGAGGCTGCAGTTCGCGCGTGCGCGCAACCATTGCTCCGGTTTCTGTCCACGTGCGCGCGACCCCGCTGGTCTGGTTTTCCACCCCGGGGGCTGCCCTAAAGTCCTTTCCCCAAGCTACCGGTCTGCAAGTCTGTGCCCCGTCTGCAGCGCGCGAGGCTGTCACTCACCGGCGGTGCAGGATCCCCAGGTCCAGGCACCCTCCCGCGCCGTTTCAGAAGACAGCTCTATAACCTGCTGTTGCCCTGGATAAGATGCAGCCTAATTCTGTATATTGCTTTTTTTTACATCCATAAAAATGTGCTAACCTCATGAGGCTTGGTGAATGTACTAAGCTTCTAGGACTGAAAAATCTATTTAACAGTAGATCTATAAATTTATAGAAAAACAGATTTCGAATATAGAGAACAGTGAGAAAAAGGAGGCTCTCAGCCTCTAATATTATGGTACCAGTGAATAGAAAATAAGCAACCTGAGTAACTTGCCAACAATTGAAAACTGTAATTATTTCAGGATGAAATGGATTTAGAATTGGTCAAAATGCATTTGATTAATAGCTCCAGGGATTGGAATTTTTTATCAACAGTTACTATGGTTAATAGACATGTATTGAACATTTCCAGCTATGCTCTAGGCAAGCTGTAAATAAGAATAGGTGGTAAACATAGCCCCTCCCCAATGTCTACAATTAAAGGAGATAAAAAACAACCAAGCTAAGCATGAATAAATGAGAATTGTGCTAGCGGGAGAAGGGGGCGGAATTAGACTCATCATGAATCAGGAAAGCCCCTGAGCACTACATATGCCATGGGGCTCAAAGTCTGAGAAGAGAGATAGGTAACTGGTCCAAAAGAAAGCAGTGAAAATGACAAAAGGAGCTCTGAAGGATGGCTAAATACTTCGGGCTGATTCCTCTGCAAAAGTAAAGGTTTGGATTTATGAGGCTCTGACTGTCCATTGCACACATGTCCATTTGTCCTCCTCTCAGCTGTTTGTTTCTCTTCCCTTCCCATCCTTTGTGGTCTGTCTCAGACACGAGTTTTATCAGACCACGAGTCCTCCGAGGACAAGAATCATACCTTATTTGTCTCTGAATGTCAGTCCACTGGTGTTCATCCAGAGTAAAGTGCTCACTCACTGCGTGTTGAGTGTTGAGTGACTGGGAGGCAGAATGGATATAGAGTGAGCCGGCCAGAGCTGGCTCAGAGGAGTGAGGAAGTGCAGGCTGTTTGTCACTACTCAAAAAGTATCTTGACACATTCATTGGGAGGATAGCTGTCTGGATGTCATGGTGGACATCTGTTGGTTGCTCACATGGCATCCATGGCTGCCTTCCCCTCTTTCTGACAGCACACAGTTTCCTTTTGGTGGCCAAGGTGGGGATTACCCCACCCTCAGCCAATCAGTGTATCTTCCTTGCCTGGGTGTTGGCCTAGGGCCAGGTGATGACCCAGGGCTACGCTAGTCAGCACAGGGATATATCTGGGCCACTCTGATTTTTTTCAGGTTGATCTAAATCAGAGTGAAGCTTATTGGTCTGCTCCAAGTTTTGGAGAAGAGAAGGTTCATGTCTCTCTCTTTCCTCTGGATGATGTAGAGCATGAATATTGTATTGGAATCACTGTAACTGCTTTGCTTCAGTCAGAGATGAAGCAAGCACATGGATAAGGGCTTGGAACACAAGCCTGACTCAAACTGCTCAGAAGACAGCTCTACATTGTGCATTTCTGTGGGAATCAGTGCATTCCCTCTGTGTGGAAACCAGTCTGGATTAGATTTTATTACTATTCATAACACAGTGCACGTTGGGGGATGCAGCCGTACTTGGGCTGGAGATTGAGAGTCAGTGGCATGGTGGTTAGGAATTCAGGGGTCTGGCTCCACTGCTCCCTCACCAGCTCTGACCCTGAGGGAGTTGTTTGCACTTTGTGAGACTCAGTGTTGCTCATATGTAGAGTAGAGTAAGGCAGGATAATAGGCTTTTGAGGATTAAATGAGATAATGCGTATACACTGCTAGGCACGTAATGAGAGCTCAGAAGAGTGTAGCTCAGCAGTGCTGACATAAAGAACCTTGATGGGTCCTACCTGAGATTTCAAGTATAAAACGACATATCCTGAGTCATAATTGAGCTTTCTTGTCACAATTCTTTCTTTTTTGAAAGATTATTTATTTATTTGACAGAGAGAGACACAGCGAGAGAGGGAACACAAGCAGGGGGAGTGGGAGAGGGAGAAGCAGGCTTCCTGCTGAGCAGGGAGCCTGATGTGGGGCTCGATCCCAGGACCCTGGAATCATGACCTGAGCCAAAGGCAGACGCTTAACGACTGAGCCACCCAGGCGCCCGTCACAATTCTTTCTTAGGCTTGCTCACCTTAAGTTCTTTGTGTCTGTTTCTTAGAAGGTCAAAGTAACTTAAATGGCTTCTTAATACAGTCCATTGTATTGCGCTTTACTCATTGTATTTTAGTCAGGGGTTCTCTAGAGAAAGAGAACCAATAGTTTATAGATAAAGATATCTAGATACCTATCTGTATCTCTATATTTATATAAATCTAACGAGATTTTTTTATGAGGAATTGTGGGGTTTTGTGTGTGTGTGTGTGAAAATTTCTTCTTAATTTAGCAAGTTCTTGCTCTTTGTTGTCTCATTTAATCCTCAGAATAATCCTGTGAGGTTGTTTTGACAAGTGTTCTATTTTTGCCATACGGAAGAGGAGCTGGAGACACAGAGAGATTAATTTGTTGACTTGGCCAAGGTCACAGAGCTCCTAAGCAGTAGAAACAAGATGAGAATTGAAATCCCCTGAATCCAACGTAATGCTGTTTTCACTGTACTGGATTTTTATATACCTATTTATCTGTAGAGAGCTGCAAAGTTGAGAAGAACCCATTTACAGAATTACCTATCTCCATTTTCTGCAGTGTGTTTAGGGACAGACAGTGCAATATGAATTGTCAGATCATGTGTAATTACTGTTATTACTCATTCGCCAGCAAAGTCTAACAACCTTGTATGCCTTCGTCCAATGAGCAACTGCATTTGAGAAACATACTTGGGTTGGCATCAGTTGACCACTTAATTCTCAACCTGAGATGAGCTCTTGCTTCGTTTAATGGCTTTCAAAACGTTGACATGCATGGGAGCACAAAACAGCACTCTTTCTTGTTTTTCCCCTCCTTCTAAAACCACAAGAAATTATTTAAGGAAGTTTTACTGAAATGCATCTGTCACTTATTAAGATGGATGGCTGGAGTGCAGCTTTCCATTACTGGAAATGGCAGAATCAAATTAGGAAATAACAGTCCTCAGCATCTTCTCCAACTGGCTTTTGCATAATGTGTTGGGAAAAATGCCACCTTGGCAGAAAACAGCTATTGTGAGGGCCAGGGTTCCTTCCCCAAAGGGGTTGTGTTTACCAGTGAGATTCCTCTTCTCCTTCAGTGAGTGAAATGGCTGGGTTTGAAAGTGAAGCTTCCTTGCCCAGGATACTTTCTGGTTTTTGGAGGTTGAAGGCTCTGTCTCATAGTCCAAGAGGCTCAGAGAAACTCTTAACGCTGTATGCTTCTCCAAGTCAGAAGCCCTGACTTTGGTTTGGCTTTCTAAGCATTAAATTTCTCTTATCTTATTGGGCCCAGCAGCATCCATTCAACAAATAGTGGATGTCTATTGTGTGGTCAGCATTCTTGACACTGGGGTTACCAGCAAGAACAAAACAATGTGACTGCTTTATGTAGTTCCTACGGTAGATGGGGACACAGCAAAAAAGTTCATAAAGTGTTTCATGCTATGAAGGTAATAAAGCCAAGCCACAAAGTAAAGAGTAGGTGGAGAAGGGGTTTATTAGAGAGAATAAAATCTCTTTCACAAGTCATGAAACCCAGGCTCTTATTTCAGGATAACTATTGTATTTTTGTGTCTCTGGGGGGAAACTGTGCAGCTAGCATTTGTTGTTGTTGTTGTTGAAAAGGATTTTTGAGATCATTTAATTCATGTCCCATCTAAACACAGGAGTCTTGTTTTTTGACAACTCAGAAATGATAGTGGACTATTCACCTTTTCCTGAATACACCTAGACTCAACTTTTGTTTCCCCAGGAAGAAGCCAAATTGACTTAAATGTTTGTTAATCCACATTATTTTTTGGTAACCATTTATGGAGCCTCTCCCATGTGCCAGGCATGTGTGAGGTCCTGGGGAGAGAGCAGTGAACAAGGTACAGAATATCAGCAGCACCCCGTTCATTTCCATAGCACCTTTTTTTTTTTTTAAGATTTTATTTATTTATTTGACAGAGACAGAGATAGCGAGAGCAGGAACACAAGCAGCGGGAGTGAGAGAGGTAGAAGCAGGCCTCCCCCTGAGAAGGGAGCCCGACGTGGGACTCGATCCCAGGACCCTGGGATCATGACCTGAGCCGAAGGCAGACGCTTAACGACTGAGCCACCCAGGCGCCCCTCCATAGCACCTTATTGTTAACGAAGGACTGTCATGCATGGGATTTTATCCTTTCAGCCATCCTGCAGGGTTGGCAGGACAAGTATAATCAAGGCATTGAAATGTATGATTGTCATTAGCGCTATTCTCTACATATTTCTGGCTTTCTGTTTTCTGAGCACAACCCTTTTAGGTAGTTGTACCATGTAACATGCTCTATCACATGAAATATGAGGAAGGATCTTGTCACCAATGATCAGAGACTCTAAGAGGACCATTCCCTTTCCCACTTTTGTGGCTATGATGAATGCTCATGTCCCCATTACCAGCTCACTGAGGAACCAAGTGAGCAAAGACCCCTCCTATGTTCCATTGGATATGTAGTGTAAGAAATTAAACTTTTGCCATATTAAGCTACTGAATTTTGTGGCATTATTACTGCTTCATCAACTGACCCCGACTAATACAAGGATCCGTCTAATCACCTTTCCTCAATTGGGAGCTTACTATCATGTGGAGGCACTTTGCATCTTCGAGGGGGTCCATTCCATTGCTCATTGTTGGGAAGTTCTTCCTTCAAAATGGAAATAAAATCTGCTTTTCCAGGATTCCCTCTGACTCCTCACTCTTCCCTCTGGAATATCAAGGGAGACAGCTACATCTCCTTCTACATGGCTGCTTTTCGTATAATATGACAGCTGTCGTGTCTCCCCTCAGAGTTCTCTTCTCCAGAAGGAATGTGACTGATACCCTCAAACTGATTCTTTGATGACATGGTTCCCAGATGCCTCATTATTCTTGTTTTCAGTCTCTAGATATGCTCTAACTTACCAATGTAGCTTTTATATAGGGAAATCATAGTTTCAGATGTTTTATGACCATATTTACTACAATGAAACCTCTATTTTTTTAAAGTCTAGATATTTAAGACTAAAAAATATATATATAAAGATTTAGTGATCTTTTAAGACAAATTTAGTCTTATACTTCCTGCTTAAAACCCTTAACTAACTCCCCAGTGTTTTTATTTTTTATTTTTTTTTTAAGATTTTATTTATTTATTTGAGAGAGAGAGAATGAGAGAGAGCACATGAGAGGGGGGAGGGCCAGAGGGAGAAGCAGACTCCCCGCCGAGCAGGGAGCCCGATGCGGGACTCGATCCAGGGACTCGATCCAGGGACTCCAGGATCATGACCTGAGCCGAAGGCAGTCACTTAACCAACTGAGCCACCCAGGTCCCCCCAGTGTTTTTAGGAGAAGGTGCTTATGAGACCCTCAGTGATCCGACCATAGCCTAGTTTTCCAATTTTATCTTTCCCAGACATCCTTGTGTTAGTCATTTTTCTGTTTTCCCTCTGATCCATTCCTCTGCTCTACATCACAGTAGGACAGAAAGAATACATTCCAGGACTCCCCTATTGGCTGGATTTCAGCTAGGTTTGGCTCACTGAAGGCACTTGTGGGAGATGAAGGGTGGTAGGGTATTTTTACTCTCCCACCACTCTGCCTCAGATGATGTTCCAGAAATGGCTGTGTTTTCTCCGTCTTCTGTGGCTATAGCTCTTACCAGGCTGCTTTGTCCTCTGTAGCCCTATGCTTGCCAGGCAGTCACCCCCAAGCTGGTGCCCTGCCAGATGGCTCCTGCTCTGGGCTCTGGTAACCCCAATCCTCCCCAGCTTTCCTGCTGTCACTGATGGCTGAGTTGCTGTCTCATCCTGCTTATCTTCTCAACGATTCCATAACAGTTGTAAAAAATTTCCTCTATTAAATTTTCCCTATTTGAGATACCTTGAGAAGTCTCTGTTGTCCTGACTTACATCCATCTAGCATTCTACTCTCAACCACAATGAACATCTTTTCTTGAAATAAGCCATGTTCTCTCTTATAGGTCTGAAACAGTTCTCTCTCTTCCCTCCTAAACATGACTGACTTCTGTTCACTCTTCAGTCTACCCAGTGCTAAGACGACCACTGGATGTTTGGCCATTTGTGCTTACCTTGGGTCTCATCCTTGATTGGGGGTGTCCTGGTTAGGGAATGGAAAACATCAGCTCTCCAGTGGGCTCTATTATGTGTGGTGGTGCCACCACCATACATATTATATACAGACACCCTTTACTGGTCAACTCCGTTTATTCCAAGGGGCTCTCCAGGTGGCCTGTAGGTCTGGGAGAGGGGGTGTCCACCTCTGACACCATTGATTCTGGCAAGAGATTGAGGACAGGGAAGGCCATTTCCTCCTGTAGGCAGGGTATGCCAAGGGCCCCAGGTTTGGCTGTAACTATTCCATTTTAATAAGGAGGCCTCTTTGGCCATGCTGAGCCTGTGGATTCCTACCTCCATGATCCAAGGCATAATGGGCAGCTGGATATAGACGGCTTGGAAAGCTGGGCAAGGGCTGGCCTTAGGGACTGTGAGAGCTTCCATACATCTCCAGAGGAGCTCAATATGTGGCCAGAAGTTGCTGCTTTAATACACACTGGAAACCCATGAGCAATTTATAGCCATCACAGGTGGGTCCAGAGACTTCAGGAGGCATGGGAGGAGGTTGCTAATGTTCTACAGTGAAGGAGTCTCTAGGGAGCACTAATGGGATTGCCTGTTGCATTGCAATTTGGACAGATTTTAGAGACTTTTATTGCTGGGGCAGGGGGCATTTTAAGGTGGACTGATTTATGCCTAACAACAAAATGGACTTAAGTAGAATTTATAAGTGAGGAATATGTTGCCTCCAAATCAAATAGATCCAGTAAGTTGTTGGGCTTTTCTTAAAGCAGTGATGCCACTAAGGTGAGGAGTTGATTCCTCGATCAAATAGTGCCCAGGAATGTCATCAAAGTGGTAGAGCCTTGAATCTTATGGGGAACAGTGGCTCAGCCCTAACTGGAAAAATGTTATGCTGAATGTTTATATATCCTGTGTGAGTGTTTGAATCTCCTCAGAGGAAGATATCATCAGTGTGATGTCATACTTGTTGTCATACTTGTGTTCCTGGAGAAAATTGAATGCAGTTAAGATCTGCCTGCAAAGACTGAGCGTGATGGCAGGGCTGTTGAAATACCCCATGGGGAGGCAATTACTGTGTTCATTCAAAAGTGAAGGTAAATTTCAATTGAGATTCTGTCAAAATAGGTACCAAAGAGAACATATGAGACAAATCTATGACAAAAAAAATACTTTTCAGTTGCTGTTTGGGTGGAGCCAGTAATGTCAATATTTGGTATGGGGACTTTAACCGAGGGTATCGTGGCATTAAGGTTATGGTAAACCACTGTTAGGTATCAGTTATTTTTGTCAGGTTTCAATGAGCACTGGCAAATTGGGTTATTAAAGAGGGAGACTGTAGGAACTATGATCCCTTCTTTCAGTAAGTCTTGTGTAATGGCTCTTAATTCCTGTAGGCCTTGTTTCAGAATATATTGGGTCATCTGAAGTATTTTAACCAGGTGGAAGGGAGGTGTGGAGAAGGTCTATGGGATCTCATTTTGTGAAACCAACCGTAAGTGCTAATTGTTCATTTTATTCACATTTACTGCTCATTGTGTCAGGGTGTCCATGCCCACAGTGAGTACTATGACCATGAGGAATTTAGTTAGGTAGGGTAATAGTGCTTATGGTTAAGGGGAGGCATACCTGTTTGCCCAATATTAATGTTTCATAACTTCCCTAAGAATATAGGGGTACCTTGTTTAAATTTTGTGGAATCTCAGGTATAATTGTAACTTAGCCCAATATTAAGGCCATGAAGATTTGCTAATTGTGTGGAGACCAATGAACCACCAGAGAGGGATAGGGGCAATAGTCCCCAGATGGTGGCTGCTGCCTCTGGGAGATGTTAAGTTGCCAGCAGGCTTTTGATGGTTGCCTAAAATCAAGGTTCTGGATGGGGGTCCCTTGAGGTGGTAGGGGCATGAGAAACATAGAGGTCTGGAGGCAACTTGCTATATACCCGATGTAGCCTGGCACTGGGGGCCTTGTAGCTTCCCCATAGTCTGCTATAATAAAACTTATAACTCTTGAGGGATTATGTTCCAAATTAAATGATTTGAGAAACCCAGATTTTAGCATCTCCAATATCAGGCCTTTTGATGGGGATGTTGGTTTGGGGGAGGTTGGTTGCCTGGATGTCCTTTCTGAGGACCATCGCTTCCCTTGTAATTCTTAACTTCTTGATTATTTTCTTGATAGGCAAACATTTATTTGGGCTTCATCATCTGTTCTTCAGTGGCAACTAATAACTGTAGGCCATGTAATGCTTTCTTAATAGTGGCAGCCTGGCTCATAAGGGGACGTAAGGCTGTTTGATACTTTGGAGGTGCCCTTCTTAAGGTTAATTGCCTTGTATCAACATCGTAAGGTTCTGTATGGGACTACTTAGGGCCTATGGTCCATTGGGACATTCAATAACAATAAATCCATTGCACCATGCTAATTTCCTCAATAGCTGTTGTCCTTCCTCCAAGGTTTTCCCACAATTGGAGGCATGAGCATTTGCCATGATGACAGTGGGATGGGCTGTTTACCATGCCATGAACCATGCCATTCTAGATGAGCTCTAGAATGCTCCTGGGGGTGCATTATTATGGGTCCATTTTGAGAGATTAAATGGGTTTCTTAATAAGTTATTAATTTGCAGATCATGAGATATAAGTGCCAATTGGCACATCTCAATAGATGTTAAAATTAATTCCAAACTACTGTTGCAGAGGTGCAAAAGCCGGTTGGTTCCCTTCTCATCTTCCCATTAAGTTCTTTTAATAAATTTTGAATTTCCAGTCAGGTCAAATCATGGACCTCTGTTTTAGTTTCTGTTTCCTCCTGAAAAAAATTTTTTTGAATAGTAATGAGGAGCACTTCAGGGGAGGTCTTGCCCTGTCCTATCTTTAAGTTTCTCTGTCTAGGGAATCCCAGTCAGTGTCATCAGGGTCAGGAATTCTACTCTTCCCCCCCGCCCCCCCGCCACCATAATGTCACCCCACAGTACCATCTCTTTTGTAGCCACAGTGGAGTTGGAATGGCCTCTTAGCATTCTGATAGGTGGTAGCACCCACAGTCTTTGGTGATCACTTTTTCAGTTTTCCAGTAAATGTATAGTTTCCTCTGGCCCCTTTGGGGAAACTTGGGTGAAACATTCTGGTCCCCTTTCATTAGGATCTTTGTCTTGGGGCATCAGGCATATAATGCTGAAGATCAGGATCTTGTGTGTATTTGTGTGTGTGTCTGTATGTCTGTGTGTGTGCGTGCATGTATCTGTGAATGTGTGTGTTTGTGTCTGTATTTGTGTGTGTGTGCGTGCGTATTTGTGTCTGTGTGTCTGTGTGTGTCTGTGTGTGTGTGTCTATGTGTGTGTGTCTAGTAGAAGCTAAGTGACAACAAGAGCAGTGGCACTTTCAGCCTTACAGAGATCTGGGGAGCCAGGTGTCCTGTGGAGCTTGTATCTCACATAATAGTTGCTTTCTCCATATGAGTGGCCACCCGATGGCCCGTATATTGCACACGGTATCAGTTTGTCCCTGAGTGTTCTCTAGAACAGGGGTCAACACTGGGTGGTACCCACAAAGAACAGTCACCGGGCAAGAGTCCTTCCCTGAGCCTAGACTCAGTCTGTCCTGGCTTATGGTGAAATCAAGACATGTCATTCCGTCTGAGACACACAGATAGATGCAGGCCATGACACACTACCCAGGGTGACTGTAAGGAGCGCCCTAATCCTATATAGGGACTCTTGTTTCTAAATGACAATCGTCGAAGCTTCTGACTTAGATCAGGGAAATGTATGACAGTCTCAGTAGGACTCACAGCTCAGAGTGCAAGCTCACCAGCGGGAGGTAGCACAGCTCACAGAGCGTGCTGGCCGGCAGACAGTGGCTCAAGTGCATACGTGCCAATAGGCCACTGAGCTGGTTAGCAAGCCAGTACCAAGAGAAAGATTCCCAGCTGGTGGTGGTCATCGCCTAGACTGTCCTGCTTATAGTGCCTGTTGTCTGATGGTTGTCCATGGAGCGTGGGGCCAGTTCTTCACTAAAAATTTGCTTGGATGTCAGGACTGATGATGTCACACCTGCACCAAGAGAGTGTGAAAATAATTCATTACTTATGTATTGAGGCCTTCTGGAGGGAGCGGGGCATGTGCCATGCTGGTCTGAAATGGCTTGAGTGAAACAAGGGGATAGTGGCTTTGGTTTTTATTGTGGTTGACGGGGGCAGGAGCAGAGTGAGTATTTCTGTGCGTAACTGGGGCTTGTGAGGTTTGAAATGCTCTGCTGTCACCCAGGGAGAGAGCACCAGGGTTTTCTTAGCAGCTTGCCCAAACGTGGGGCAAGAGGAAAGGGAGAGGGGTGGGGCCTGTTAAGTATAAAAAAAAAATGGAATCAGAGTCTTTTTTACACTGATACAAAATGTTTAACAAAATTCTAATTTTGACTTAAAAACTCAAACTGTATTATTGGCAGCTGAGTATTTTCAGGTGTTTTCCAAGAAGTGACAGTCTCATTTTGTTTGCTTTTGACCAAGTGTCTGCTAAATCCACAAGTCTGAATGACCATAGTTGGGGCATTTATGCAGGCATCAAGATTTCATAAAATTAGTCCTTCTTATTGCTTCATCAAGGAAATTTGTAGAGAAACTGGCCTTTTCTTTGACCAGGAGTGCATGGCTATGAAGAACACAATGACTGCTGGTACACTTTGGTGGCTTGGCTTTGATGCATGCTTAGGCACGAGCAGGTTGACCCAATGTTGCCTTTGCACCATCAGTAAAAATATCACCTCGGTGTAAAAAGCAAGTCATGTCTCAGTACTATTAAGAAAATTGACCTCATAGCCCTACTGAAAATATGTCAGGGACCACACCTTTCAGATATTTGCATTCCATACTTCGAAAATTGCTGGCCAGGGTGAAAATCAAGGGGCAGGGAAGTAGCCTCTGCCCTCCTTGAGGCCATACTATAAGGGTGCTGCAGGGGGGTGAAGAATTAGGACCAATAATTCAACCTACAATGGTGGGTGTCTTATCAGTCAGTCTCAGCTTATCTAAGCAAACTCACTTGCTTAATTTACATTATGTTCGAGGCTCTGTTTGGGGGAATTAGTAATAAACAATAAATAAGATTTGCCTCCTGACACGTTCCCAGATCAGCATAGGCTAGATACACTGGGATAAATGGTTATAAATCCCTTATCATCAATAGATCTTGTGATAGAAGTACATACTACATACATGGAAGGGAGCACAGTAACTAAGTCTTTACATTGGGTTCAGAAAAGACTTAACTAAGGGCATTTAGGCTGATCTTCAAGGATAGGAGCAGTAGTTCAGGTGGGAAAAAGAATAGGAGCTTTCAGGAAATGACAGGTTAATGACACAAAGGCCACATAGTGAAACTTGCTGACATTTGTCAAAACCAGCTCCAGTTTTGGCCTTCTAGGACAATCTCAGTGACCCCTTCATTCACTCCAGATCACAACCTGAGCCTTGTTCTCATCTCTGCCTTCTCCTTTTTAGCCATTCGTTCATTCATCAACTTTGTATCAAGCACCTATTAGTCATTTTTGGAGAGTTGCCTCTTATTCATGGGTGGGGCTCCAGAGTCTGAAGTGGTGAAGGTAGTAAAGTACGTGGAGTCCCAGTTATCTCTGAAAACTCCTTAAATCATCCATAAAGCACATTATGTATGTTTTTGTGAAGACTTGATTTGGGGATACATGCTAATGTAAAAAAGGATCTTTGAGCATTAGCCATACACGGGGAGCTTGAGAGCAAGGGAAGGGATGAGCTTTACAGTGTCTGTCTGGTGCTTGCTCACTCCCCGAAGCATGACCACTGAGCGCAGTAGCCGGCAGATGAATCTACACAGTTGAGATTGCTCTTCTGTCTACACGCACACATGTTCCCGTAGCTGAATCTGTATGGATGAGAGGCACGTACGGCGGGACTCCCTTCTGTTTTTGTCCCTGGTCATGTTGGCATTTGTCACTTTCTGCTGCCGCCGTCACCGCCCTGCGTGGTGGGGCTCCTCGATAGCTGTTAGAGTTCTGGATAGCCGGCCTCCTACTCTGGTTTTTGCAAGTTTCCATCTGTTCTCAGCATAGAGTCATGAAGCTCCTAAACCCTCCTTGACCGAAAGCCTTCTGTATGTTGCTCCGTTGCCAAGCGGACACAGCACAGACAAGCTTGGTAATTTTTTTTTTTTTATCCCTCTGGCTTTCCCACCACCCAGAATGTGAGGTCTTGGAGGCTAAAAGTCACTTCTCTACCCTCTGTATCCTCATAGACTCTTCCCATAGTGGGACCCCCATGAATTGCGGTCTTTTCCATTGATAGAGAGGATGACACTGAAATGTACTATTTTGCCCACTGTATGCAAATTGATGTTCATTTGGCTTTGTTTTTTTCTCCCGTGCCCACACAGCTTCCCTTACGTCTGTCTTAATATAATTAATTATCTGACAATGATTACTCACTTTCTGAGCTCTGCTTCTGGGAACCTAAAGCTGTCAATCATTTATCTTTTGCCAATTTTTTTTTTAAAAGATTTTATTTATTTATTTGACAGAGAGAGCACAAGCAGGGGGAGTGGCAGGCAGAGGCAAAGGGAGAAGCAGGCTCCCCGCAGAGCAGGGGGAGCCTGATGTGGGACTCGATCCCAGAACCCTGGGATCATGACCTGAGCTGTAGGCAGTCGCTTAACCAACTGAGCCACCCAGGCGCTCTTTGCCGATCTTTTTATTTCAAACCTGATTCTTGTCAAGTCCCTAGAGCAGGTCCAGCCAGTTTATAAGCATGTACAGGGTCGTTGTGCATGGGAGCAGTCACTCCCTGCCACACTCCTGACTGGACCGACTGCGCGTGTGACGGAACAGCGCATGTGTCAGGGGGCTTTTCCGTGGGTCTTATCCAGCTGTGCTAGAGAAGGCGGGGGGGCTCCCGTCCATGCAACACTGCACAGAGTGCGAGTTCCATAAATGTTCCTTATTATCTGTGCCCAGCTTCTTGCTAAGAAGAATTCTGTGTAGTTTACCAAGAAAAATAAATTAACCGTAAGAAAAAAAAAAAAAGAGACAAAGAGAAAAAAAAGTTTTCAACTTCATAAGATGCAGAAAGGTCAATGAAAAAATGCATACCATGAAAACCTCTGCACTTGTTTTTTTTTTTTTTTTAAAGATTATTTATTTATTTGAGACAGAGAGAATGAGAGAGAGAGAGAGCACATGAGAGGAGGGAGGGTCAGAGGGAGAAGCAGGCTCCCTGCTGAGCAGAAAGCCCGATGCGGGACTCGATCCAGGGACTCCAGGATCATGACCTGAGCCGAAGGCAGTCGCTTAACCAACTGAGCCACCCAGGCGCCCCAAACCTCTGCACTTGTAAAGGCGGGTCAGGTATTTGCTCCTGCCTTGCTTGCAATACCCTGCCGTTGGAACTACCCTAGAGTCACAGTGCCTTGAGCTGAAAACAGTGCCATCAATTGAGAGAAGCACAATTCCTATTATTGAGTCCAGAGAGAACTTCTCTCAAAGATTTCCATAAACAATTGTATGGTAAACAGTGTCCTCAACATGTTTTTACGATGGATGCGGTAGAGGGTTTCTTAAGGCTGTTTCTTTTTTTATGTATTTTTTTCTAGTTTTACTGAGAAATAATTGACATACATCACTGTATGGGTTTAAGGCATACAGCATGATGGTTTGATTTACAAATGTGAGAAAATTACAATAGGTTCAGCTAACATCCATTAACTCACATAGATACAGTAAAAAAAAGGAAACAGCAGAGAAAAGAAAAAGAAAAAAATTTCTTCCTGTGATCGGAACTTAGAGTTTACTTTCATAACAACTTTGCTATATATCACGCAGCAGTGTTAGCTATAATCATGCTGTGCATTACATCCCTAGTACCTATTTCTTATAACTGGAAGATTGTACCTTTTAACCACATTTTTCCAATTTCCGCTCCCCCAACACCCACTTCTGGTAACTACAGTCTGGTCTCTTTTTCTATGAGTTTGGCCTTTTTTCTTTCTTTTTAAAATTTAGATTCCACATATAAGTGAAATTACACAGTATTTGTCTTACTCTGCCTGATTTAGTTTACTTATTAAGGCTGTTTCTTATAAAGTCCCCAAATATATAGGGAGTAGGACGTCTTGGAAAAAAGAGGTTTCCTTCCAGCCTGGGTGGTGGAGGGGGTGGTCCTGAACTAGATCAAGGTAGGGCTGACAGGGCTGGGCGGGACAGGGTAGGGCAGGGTAGGGCTAGGCTAGGCAGGGCGGGTGGGCGGTTGAGCGGAGCATGAACTGGAATGAGCAGGGCTTAGCTTTGCAAGGCAGAATTGGGCAGGAACAGACAGTGCTGGGCAGAACAAAGCATGGCTGTGCTGTGCTGAACCGGTTTGGGCAACGTCTGGACAGGGCAGAAGTCATCAGAACTGGGCAGGGCTCAGCAGGACTGGGCAGCTCAGGGCAGAATTGGGCAGGGCTAGTAGGGCTGGACAAGACTGGGCAGGTTTGGGCAGGGAAAGAAAAGCATAGCCCGACAGGGTCTCAGACTCTGGAAGGAGTTGCTGAAGGAAAGAGAATGTTCTGTGTTCGCAGCGTGCCTCGAAACTGCAATCCCAGAACCCATCCTCCCCGTGTATCAGGAGCCTGCCTGCCCTGTTTTCATTGTGGATTGTGAACTCCGGCAAGGGTCGCACAGACTCAAGAGGCCGCCCCTGAAGATACTGGCTCAATTGTCATGCAGTGAACAGCGTGCTGTCTTCCTGGTTGGAAAAGACCATTTGAATCTAATGTGTCCTCTGTCTGGAAGGCCCTTTACTCCTGGAAAACTCCTCCTTGTTCTTTAAGACCCAGTGCAAATCACACTTCTGTGCCATCTTTCTGATGTCTCCGTTCTGCAGATCTCGGACTTTTCACCTGCATCCACCTTGGAGTACCAATAATTTGTATCTGTGCCATTCCTAGTGCTGGTTGAAATTCAGTCCTTTCTCTTCTGCTCATTCATGATCATGAGTAAGAGTGATGTTACTTGATTCAGTCTCCAATTTGGCACACCTAATATGAATAACAAACCATTTGTAATATGCTTCACAGTTAACATGTTAGGATACCTCTAATGGGAGCTGCTTTCATAGGCTAAGTTAGATTTGACTGTAGGATCGGTGAATAGAGTATTGAAAGATCATTAATAGGTCTTATAGCTTTTGTTTCCCTTGCTTTTGGAGATGTGTCTAGCAAGAGGTTGCTGTGGCCGAAGTTGGTTCCACAGAGGTTGCAGTCTGTGTTCTCCTCTAGGATTTTAATGGGTTCCTGTCCCACATTTAGGTCTTTTATCCATTTTGAGTTTAATTTTGTGTATGGTATAAGAAGGTGGTCCAGTTTCATTCTTCTGCATGTGACTATCCAGTTTTCCCAACACCATTTGGTGAAGAGACTTTTTTCCATTGGATATTCTTTCCTTCTTTGTTGAAGATTAGTTAACCATATAGTTGTGTGTCCTTTTCTGGGTTCTCTATTCTGTTCCATTGATCTATGTGTCTGTTTTTGTGCCAGTACCATACTGTCCTGATGATTACAGCTTTGTAATACAGTTTGAAGTCCAGAATTGTGATGCTTCCAGCTTTGGTTTTCTTTTTCAATATTCCTTTGGCTATTTGTGGTCTTTTTTGGTTCCATACAAATTTTAGGATTGTTTGTTCCAGCTCTGTGAAAAATGTTGATGGTATTTTGATAGGGATTGCACTGAATGTGTAGATTGCTTTGGGTAGCATAGACATTTTAACAATATTTGTTCTTCCAATCTGTGAGCATGCAATGTTTTTCCATTTCTTTGTGTCTTCCTCAGTTTCTTTCCTAAGTATTCTATAGTTCGTCAAGATAAAAAGCTTTTGCACAACAAAGGAAACAGTCAACAAAACTAAAAGGCAACCTGGGGAATGGGAGAAGATATTTGCAAATGTCTTTTTTTTTTTTTTTTTAAGATTTTATTTATTTGAGAGAGAGAATGAGAGAGAGAGCACGAGAGGGGGAAGGGTCAGAGGGAGAAGCAGACTCCCCGCCGAGCAGGGAGCCCGATGCGGGACTCGATCCGGGGACTCCAGGATCATGACCCGAGCTGAAGTCAGTCGCTTAACCAACTGAGCCACCCAGGCACCCGCAAATGTCTTATCAGATAAAGGGCTAGTATCCAAAGTCTATAAAGAACTTATCAAACTCAACCCAAAAACCAAAAAATCTGGTTTAGAAATGGGCAGAAGACATGAACAGACATTTCTGCAAAGAAGACATCCAAATGGCCAACAGACACATGAAAAAACGCCAAGATCACTCAGCATCAGGGAAATTCAAATCAAAACCTCAATGAGATACCACCTCACACTGGACAGAATGGCTAAAATTAACAACTCATGTTAATATTGGTGAGGATGCAGAGAAAGGGGAACCCTCTTATACTGTTGGTGGGAATGCAAGCTGGTGTGGCCATTCTGGGAAACAGTCTGGAGGTTCCTCAAAAAGTTAAAAATAAAGCTACCCTATGACCCAGGAATTGTACTACTAGGTATTTATCCACAGGATACAAACATAGTGATTCGAAGGGGGCACATGCACCCCAGTGTTTATAGCAGCAATATCCACAATAGCCAAATTATGGAAAGAGCCCAGATGTCCATCGACAGATGAATGGATAAAGAAGATGTTGTATATGTATGCAGTGGAATATTTCTCAGCCATCAAAAAGAATGAAATCTTGCCATATGCAACAACGTGGATAGAACTAGGGGGTATTATGTTAAGTGAAATGTCAGTCAGAGAAAGATAAATACCATATGATTTCACTCATATGTGGAATTTAAGAAACAAAACAGATGAACATAGGGGAAGGGAAGGAAAAATAAAATAAGAGGAAAACAGAGAGGGAGGCAAACCATAAGACACTTTTAGCTATAGGGAATAAACTGAGGGTTGCTGGAGGGGAGGTAGGTGGGGGGATGGGGTAACTGGGTGATGGGCATTAAGGAGGGCACTTGATGGAATGAGCACTGGGTGTTGTATGCAACTGATGAATCACTAAATCCTACCTCTGAAGCTAATAATATAGTATATGTTCATTAAATTGAATTTAAGTAAAAAAATTTAAAAAATAAAAAGAGGTTTTACTGGGAAACTGAGGCCCAGAGTGGTTAGTTCACTTACAGAAGTTACCCAGAGAATTCAGGGGAGAACCGAAGCAAACTTTTTCTGACTCTTGGTCTGATGTTTTCCCCTTCAGGATTTTTCAAAGCATGTGGCTTTATATCTCAGGGCACTCTGGGCTCATGGTACTGAAAACAAGATTCTCAAAATGTGGGTCAGTAACTGCCAGGATTTGGGGATTTGTAGAAACTTCTCTGAAATGTCACTGTCCAACCTGAGCTTATGAGCCCTCTCTCCCTTAAACCATGGTATTCCCCAGGGGCTACTGCTCTTTTTTTTTTATGGTTTTGCTGGGGTGGGGGGTGCTATAGGAGTCCCTGAAGTTGAGTGCAAATCACAAAGAAACAGAATCAGATCAGCCTGGTGGAAAGAGGATGGAGACAAGAGTCTTTACCTCACAGGACCGTCCTAAGAAACACGAGAGCTAATGAATGCAAAGTGCCTAGTACAAAGTAGGTGCTCAGTAGACACGTTTTTTGCCTTTTTCCTTAAAAGAGCCCTCAGATGTCATTTAGCAGAGCCTGTTCCTGCCTGAGAGGCAGTTCAGAAGAGCAGGCTTAGCAGTACAAGCTCTGGAGTTGACACCAGTCCTGCTCCTGAGGTTTGCTTCCACGTACAGGCTGTGTGAACATGCATGGGTGAGCCTCAGTGTCCACGCTGCCCCCTCTTTATAGACCCATTGTGAAAATCAAATGAAATACTGCTTGCAAACAGTTTAGCAGCTCAGTGCTTAGTACCAGTCAGTGCCGGGCATCACTGGTATATCACTACCCATAAAAACACTTCAGACAGATGTCACTGAGAATCGTCCAAAGGCTGGAGCTCCCTGTGGCTGACCAGCAACTCCTCCTTGGCTCCAGCTCTCCCCAGGCCTGCTGCACCCTGCAGACATTCCTGTCTCTGGGCTCGGGCCCCCCCAGCCATTATGAAAATGGAGAGGCCTGGTGGCTGCTGCCTCTTCCTGGATGGGGCCAGTCCCAGGCCTGCCGATGGCTCAGACACAGTCTGCAACTGTGTATGTGACAGCGCAGTGGGGAAACCAAACGCAGGGGTCCTGTCGCCTCCCCATCTCCCCCACAGCGGGCCTCCCCCACCAGGACTGCTGCTACAGCCCCGGGTCCAGGACTGCTCCCTGCCCTTCACCCCAACCCCTGATTAGTATTGCAGATTTTCCCAGCCACGACCTGCCTAATCCAGGGCTTGAAGCTTTACTCAGATCAACATATAATGAGCATGGCATGCAGTGGACTCTGTCCTGAGGGCCTCATGAGGGAGAGGAGCAGCCCGCCCCTACCCCCGGACCTAGAGCTGTATGTTGCTCACTATACCCCACCCTCTCCTCCTCTCAGTCTTGGCCACTCCAGCAGGCTCCATGGGGGTGTGCGGTGGGCTGGCTCCTTGAACCTCAGAGGTCAGCTCCGCCCCCATTCCCCCTGGGGCAGGAGTGTGGGATTGGGCCCCAAAAGATGGTATGATGGAGAGCCACTGGCAGAGCTGAGCGAAAGGGCAGGAAGGGCCCCTGCTAGAGCAGCCTCCCTGGGCCATCCAGTCCCAGAGAGGAAGGTCTCATGGCTGGGCCCCTGGCTGCCTGGGACGACTTTAAAAGAGGACATCGCCGGGGGCCTAGGGGACACGGTGAAGTGAAACCGCTGCCTGGGAAACCATTTTTGTATGTGTTATTTGTGTATCATGTTGAGTAACACGGTATGCCTCTGAGGCCGGCAGGGCACATCTCCACCCCCGGTTTATGGATGGGGGAACTGAAGCCTAGACAAGATTAGTGGAGGGCCAGGGGCTGCTGAGTGAGGCAGACAGGGCTAGCACTAGAACCAGGATTTTGAGGTCTTCTGACTCAGGTCAGTGCTCTTTGTAAGAGAGCTGGCTGCTCTAGGCAGGTCCACCAGAGGCGTCCTCTGCTCCTGGGGGCGGGGGGTGTCCTCAGAGAGGACCTAAAAGGCAGCTGGGCCCAGATGTCGGCACCTATGATGTGAGCGCTGGTCCGGCCACACAGGGGAGCCTAAAGAGCTCTGGGGCAGTCAGTTACTCCCCAGAGCCCACTTCCTCCTCTGAAGAATGGGTACCAAGAGAGCTGACCCCCACATATCCTGGGACTATTGTGAGAATAAAATGACATGAGTGAGAAAGTGTTTTGTGATTGTAAACAGTCATAAAATGAGTAGCATTAACCCAGAGGCAAGGAGCAAGGTTGGGAAGACTCACAGAGGAAAACAAAGTAAGAAGAAAGGCAGAGTGTCAGAACAGGGCTGGTGTTCTTTGCTTGTCTCCTCACATCTTCCACCTGCAGGCTGTCTACTCTATCTGTGTGGGAGGTGCTGACATATTTTTTTTGACCCAGAAACCCCAAGACCAGCTTGAAGCATGCTATTATATTGACATTTTTAATACCATTCTCTCTACTCCCAAGAATACAAATTAGGTATTCATCTGTTGACACGATGCATTAAAAGAAAAACAATTCAATTCAGATGTGCTAATGTAATTTGCACACAGTAGCACTTAAAAATCACGTCCTAGGGGCGCCTGGGTGGCTCAGTCGGTTAAGCGTCTGCCTTCGGCTCAGGTCATGATCCCAGGGTCCTGGGATCGAGCCCCGCATCGGGCTCCCTGCTCAGTGGGAAGCCTGCTTCTCTCTCTCCCACTCCCCCTGCTTGTGTTCCCTCTCTCGCTGTGTCTCTCTCTCTGTCAAAAAAATAAATAAAATCTTAAAAAAAAAAAAAAAAAAAAAATCACGTCCTAAAAATGTCAGACTTACCTTGAACAAGTCTTAGTGGGGATATATTACAAAGCAGAGGGAATAAATGCATCATATAGAAAGTTGTAAAATACAGAAACCTTAATCAACTGTGAGTATGTTCAGACTCCAATAAAGGAGAATGATTATATGTGAGTGAATAATTATTTTAAATATAGAGATAATTGGGATTACCTTTTGGCTTAACAAAATACTGTAAAATATGACTTTTATGCAGCATTTTGTCATCAGTTCCCATTATTCGTCATAGAATATTTTTGGAGGAAGAAAGAACTTTGCCAGTGACTAGAAGAACCTAATGGAATAGGTCAGCATCGTTAACCCCTACCTGAATGAGGAACTGGAACCTGGAGAACCCAAGTAACCCTCCCAAGGTCATGCTGTCAGTCAACAGAGGGGATTGTGTAGCCCAAGTGCCCTGATTTCTGAGCTTGTGCATTGATTGGTCTCCAATGTTTAAATGCTGTTTTCACTATTAGTTTTTGTTAGGGATATCATCTGGTGCTACAATCTCCTTTTTGAAAAATCTTCTTAAATCTCACTTACAGAGCTAAATGGTCCCCCCCCCCCCCATTAGTTTCAGATTATGTTGCAGGGAGTGTTCTGTGAATGTGACTTCACTCGGAGCATGTGAGTGTATGGTGGTAGAGAGGACTGAGGGTGGGAAGTGGTGGTGAATCATCAGGGTCCTTCATCCTCACTACCTCTTATTCAGAACTGTTCTGCTACTATTTGTCATATAGAATGGATTTCAGAAAAAAGAAATGAATTTGAAAAGAGGATTCCACTGCCAAAAAAAAAAGAATACGAAAACACCACCGAGAGGAAACCATCCCCCTTGGATTGTCATGTCAGGGTTTTGGAAGTCCAGGGTGGGTAGCGAAGGGTGGGGCTGTTGTTTTCACGTGAAGGCAGGGAGGGAGGCCTGCAAAGAGTAGGACTGCACGTGTTCTCATTCCAGGTGTGAATCTGGAGGAGCCAGGAAGCACCTGTCTTTCCCAGCTGCTCGGGGAGGTTCTGTTTGGCTCCAGGAATCTGGAGCAGCCGCCAAGGGCTGCCTCAGAAAGGAACAGGCTGTTTTCTGAAAATAGGACATTTGGTGTCTTTAAAGGCAGAGTACTCCCAGCACCCCACGTGGTGCATTCACTTTGAAAGGGAGCAAGATTACAGAGATGTTCAGGGCTGAATGGAGGGTTCAGAGACATACAGCATCAAGCAGTCCCAAACTCCATGCTTATGGGCCCAAATCCTTTCATCTTAGGATCTCAAAGCACCTTACCTGGCATTAAGGATGATTACTTCGGCTCTGTAGAGAGAAAACAGAGACAGGAGAAAGAACAGAGCCTGCAGGATGAGATAGGGAGGGGATGGTAAATCGCAAATAAATCCTTAAAGTGCTGTTGGAAATTTGATAGGATTTCTTCCCTTTTTTTCCCTCTCTCTTGTGGAGCTTGGAACTAAAAGAAGGGTGATTATGTGCATTTGGATCTGAATTTCATTTTTCATTCCTCAAAATATCACCAATGAAATAATCCTAAAGTAGGGTTTAGATTATTATTAAGAAACCTGAAAAGCAAGCACATTCCATCCTTTGAATAGTTCCTGAAATAAAAGAATAAAAACCATAATACTGTGCTTCATTGTTCAGGCACTAATTCTAACCCCACAATTTATTGATAAGGCATCAGCAAGATATCCAGCAGATATACCTGTGAGGATAAAGCAACAAATCTGAAATATATAAAAATGAAAGCTCAGAGTCCAAGAATCAATGATCACATCATAAAAAGGGGGGAGGTGGTAACAACCTTGCATTTTATTTTTTTTAATTTTTATTTTTTTAAAGATTTTATTTATTTGAGAGAGAGTGAGAACATGAATGGAGCGGGGGAGAAGGGCAGAGGGAGAGGGAGAAGCAGATTCCCTGCTGAGCCAGGCTTGATTCCAGGATTCTGAGATCACAACCTGAGCCAAAGGCAGATACTTAACCGACTGAGCCACCCAGGCGCCCCCACCCCCTTGTGTGCATTTTAAATGGGCTACCTTATTTCATCCTTTCAGTAGCCTTTAGAGGTGCGTATCATCTTCATTGTACAGGTGAAGAAACTGAGACTCAGAGAGGTTATAACTTACTTAAGTCCACATGGTGAGGAAGGGTCAGGATTTGAATCCAGATGTAGTTGATTCTGAGGTCCACGTTCTTTTTATCTCATTCTGGATGGGTTCTGATTTGAGGCTGAAGGTCAGTGCTATTAGACTTTTAAATGTGGTTATGACAACAAAACATAAAAGATTTTGAAATAAATTTAACAAAAATGTGCAAATCCTGTATGAGGAAAACCCTAAAACACTTCTGACACAAAAGTAGACTTGAATAAGTAGGAACACATCCCTTGTTTTTGGATAGGCTATCTCAATATCATCAGTAGGTTGGTACAGTTTAAGTAAATTTATAAATTTGATGTAATCACTTAAAAATGCTGACATGCTCCCCACCCCCCCACTGTAGTTAGACAAGATGATACTCATGTGGGGAAATAAACATGAAAAGAACAGCTATGGGTGTGTATGGAGGGTGGTAAGTGGGTTGGGGTGGGTAGAAGGAGGGGCCAGGCCTACCAGATACTAAAACATTTTAAATCTCTATAATTAAAACAGCATAGTTTTGGGACATAGCTTGATAGACCAGTGGAATAAAATAGAAAGTTCTAAATAGAAACAGACCAAATATATAGAGAAATTCAGCACATATAATAAAGGTGGCATCTAAAATCACAGGGCGGGGTGGGGGGGAGGTGTGCCTGGGTGGCTCAGTTGGTTAAGTGGCTGCCTTCAGCTCAGGTCATGATCCCAGGGTCCTGGGATCGAGTCCCACGTCAGGCTCCCTGCGCAGTGGGGAGCCTGCATCTCCCACTCCCTCTGCCTGCTGCTCTGCTTCCTTGTGCTCTCTCTCTGTCTCCTGTCAAATAAATAAATAAAATCTTTAAAAAAAAAATCACTGGGGAAAAGATACTTTAATAAGTAGTGTGAGTCAACAGGATAGCCATATAGCAAAGGATAATAGATCCGTAGAGTATGCAAGAATAAAGTTGAAATGATCAGAGGGAGAGTGGGACTTCTGGCTATGGTGGTGACATATTCTCCCCCACCCCCCCATAAGTATAAAACTGGATGAAATTATAAGAAAAAAATCATTTAAGGTATCTCAAAATTGACCAAAGACAGAAAATTGAGAAGCATTTATTTATACAAAAACTACTAGAACTTTGGGTGAGAACACCAGGGTCTGCAACCTACTTACTGGGCTACTATCATTCTTCAACCATCATCCCCATCTCTACACACAGATGTGTTGGCAAGAATTAGGGTTTCACTGTTGCAGAATTGGCCAAGAAAAACAGCAGCTTTGCTGCTAAGAGGTTTGGACCTCACACGGGGCAGAGTGCAAAAACTCAGAGTGTTGTCAGCAGAAGTACAAAACTCAGTGTAAAATGAATAGGGAAAACCTACAACTCTGCCTTCCTGAGGTTGTGGTTCCAGGGTAAGGCAGGGCAAGTGGTGGATCATTCAGATATTTAAGAGGGAGACCCTGGAAGTGACAGTATAGAAGGGCTACATAAGCTCTCCACCCACCCTTGACTGATGATGAGACTAGATGCATGCTCAGGAGAGACTTGAGAGCCCAGTGGAAAGTGAAAGTCAACACAGACTTGAGAACTGGCTGAACTTTGAACTCTTTAGGAAGTTCATAGCTACATAGATATGTACGTATCTATACATAGATAGGTCAGCAGAGAGGTGGGTGGAAGTCTTTAGGGATGAAGGTGTTCGAGAACAATCTCTATTCAACTTGTTTGTTGTCTACTAAACTATATAATCCCAGAAAGCCTGGTTTAAAAATGAAGGTAAGAATAAAAGAACTGATGAGAGACATTAGTGTTTGCTCATGATAAAACAAAAACAAAAACAAAAACAACAAACCCAACAAAAACCCAAAAGACCCCCAAAACAAAAGAATCCAGAATTGTTTTAAAATATTATTTTAAATGTTTCCAACAAAAATGAGACATGTAGAGAAACAGGAAAGTGTGATTCATATTCAGGAAAAAAAAAAACCTCAATAGAAATGGATTCTCAGTAGACCCAGAATGTTAGATTTAGCAAAGAAAACTTTAAAGAATGATTATAAATATGTTCAGATAATTGAAGGAAACTGTTTCCAAAGAAATAAGGAAAATATGGTGATGACTTAACAAATAGAAAATTTTAATAAAGGAGAAAAAATATAAAAAAAAACAAATGTAATTTTTAGAATTGAAAAATACAATAATTAAAACACTAGATTTGCTTAATAGCAGATTTGAGATAACAGAAGAAAGAATCAATGAAGTAAAAAGATAGTTTAATAAAATTAAGCTAAAGAGCAGGAACAAAATTATTGAAGAGAACTTAACCAGAGCCTCAGAGACCCCTGGGACAATATCAAATACACAACATATATGTAAAGGGAGTCCCAAAATGAGAAGAGAGAAAAGAGCAGAATAAACATTTAAAGAAAAAAACAATTGAAAACTTCCCAAATTAGATTTTAAAGATGAATATACAGATCCAAGAGGCTTAACAACCCCCAGTAGAATAAACACAAAGAGAACCATACCTAAACACATCAGTCAATAATAAAATCCAAAGACAAATAACATCTTTTAAGGAGCAAGAGAAAAATGATTTGTAATATACAAGCGAACAATAATCCAATTGGTTAACTTCTCTTCAGAGAAAATGAAGGTCAAAATGTAGTGTAATGACATATTGCAAAAATGCTGAGAGAAAAAAGAAATGTCAATCAGGAATTCTGTATCCAGCAATAATATCCTTCAAATATGAAGACAAAAATAAAGTTTTCCCAGATAAACAAAACCTGAGAGAATTCATTGCTAGCAGACCTACCCTACATGAAATTCTGAAGAAAGACCTTTAGAATTAAAGAAAATGATAGAAGATATTAGTTGAATACATGGGAGGAAATGATGAATGACAGAAATGGTGAATGTGGGGCGCCTGGGTGGCTCAGTTGGTTAAGTGACTGCCTTCGGCTCAGGTCATGATCCTGGAGTCCTGGGATCGAGTCCCGCATCGGGCTCCTTGCTCGGCAGGGAGCCTGCTTCTCCCTCTGACCCTCCCCCCTCTCATGTGCTCTCTGTCTCTCTCATTCTCTCTGTCTCAGATAAATAAATAAAATCTTAAAAAAAAAAAAAGAAATGGTGAATGTATGGGTAAAGTATAAAGAAGAGTGGAGGAGGGGCGCTTGTGTGGATTAGTCTTGATTTCAGTTCAGGTCGTGATCTCAGGGTCCTGGGATAGAGCATTCAACGTGGAGTCTGCTTGATGATTCTCTCTCTCCCTCTCCCCCTGCTCTCTCTCTCTCTCAAATAAATAAATTTTTAAAGAAGAATGGAGGAAATTGAGCTATGTTGGAACCAACTTGTTACATTGTATTGGAATTAAGATGATATTAACTTGAATTAGATTATGATAAATTTAAGACATTTAATGCAGTCCTTAAAGTGATCAAAGAAAAAAACTAAAAAAGTATAGTGAAAAATAAACTGAGTGACTAAAATGTATTTTAAAAATTATTTGTTTACTATTAGAGCCACTAAAGGTGGAACAGAGAAACAAATGGAAACAGGAGATCCTATGGAAAATAAATAGCAAAATGGCAGACATAAATCCATTCATATCAATAATTACATTAAATATAAATGGATGCAACACTCCACTTAAAAGCCAGAAGTTAAAAGGCAGACTGGATTTAAAAGCAAGATTCTGTACAAGGGAAAAACTTAGCATATCTGACTCCATATTGCTTCTATTTCTCTTGCTGCTGTGACCTACAACTTAGAAACTTCTGCTTAAGCCTGCATACAGGAATGTTACAGCTCAGATTTGAAAAAAAACTGCACTGCTTTTTTTTTTTTAATTTAATTTTATTATGTTAATCACCATACATTACATCATTAGTTTTTGATGTAGTGTTCCATGATTCATTGTTTGCGTATAACACCCAGTGCTCCATTCAATACATGCCCTCTTTGATACTCATCACCAGGCTAGCCCCTCCCCCCACCCCGTCCTCTCTAGAACCCTCAGTTTGTTTCTCAGAGTCCATAGTCTCTCATGGTTCGTCTCCCCCTCTGATTCCCCCCTCCTTCATTTTTCCCTTCCTACTATCTTCTTCTTCTTTTTTTTAACATATAATGTATTATTTCTTTCAGAGGTACAGGTCTGTGATTCCACAGTCTTACACAATTCACAGCACTCACCATAGCACAAACCCTCCCCAATGTCTATCACCCAGCCACCCCATCCCTCCCAACCCCCACCACTCCAGCAACCCTCAGTTTGTTTCCTGAGATTAAGAATTCCTTGTATCAGTGATATCATATGATACATGTCTTCCTCAGATTGACTTATTTCCCTTAGGATAATACCCTCTAGTTCCATCCACGTCATTGCAAATGGCTATAATTTGCTCCAATATACCTTCTGCCCCTCTCTCTCTTTCTTCTTCTTCTGGGATCCCAATTCTTCTTTTTTTTTTTAAAGATTTATTTATTTATGTATTTGACAGAGACACAGCGAGAGAGGGAACACAAGCAGGGGGAGTGGGAGAGGGAGAAGCAGGCTTCCCGCTGAGCGAGGAGCCCGATGCGGGGCTTGATCCCAGCACCCGGGGTCATGACCTGAGCCGAAAGCAGACACTTAACGACTGAGCCACCCAGTCGCCCCCCCAATTATTCTAATATTGTTTCGTCTTATGGTATCACTTATCTCTCGAATTCTGCCCTCATGATCCAGTAGTTGTTTATCTCTCTTTTTCTCAGCTTATTTATTTTCCATCATTTGGTCTTCTATATCACTGATTCTCTCTTCTGCCTCATTTATCCTAGCAGTTAGAGCCTCCATTTTTGATTGCACCTCATTAATATAGCCTTTTCGATTTTGACTTGGTTAGATTTTAGTTCCTTTAGTTCTCCAGAAAAGGTTTCTCTAGTATCTTCCATGCTTTTTTCAAGCCCAGCTAGTACCTTTATAATCACCATTCTGAACTCTAGTTCCGACATCTTACTAATGTCCGTATTGATTAGGTCCCTGGCAGTTGGTACTGTGTCTTGTTCTTTTTTTTGAGGTGATTTTTTCCGTCTTGTCATTTTGTCCAGAGGAGAATAGATGAATGAGAGAACAAAATGCTAGCAGGGTAACAATGACCCCAGAAAAATATACACTAAACAGATCAGAAGAGACCTTCAGAAAGTGGTCCGTTTTCTGTTCAGAGTTGCTGCTATTCTTTTCTTCGATCTCCTGTTGAGTTCGTAGATGTTCAGAATGGTTTGATCGCTATCTAGCTGAATTCCTGGGACCAGATGAAATTTACATCTCCTACTTCTCCGCCATCTTGCTCCTCCTCCCTGCACTGCCTTTTTACCCCAAACCTACCTTACTCAAGGAGATAAGGAAGTATGTACAGAAATGATAATGCTATGTTTAAGCTTTATAGGAGCAATATGACCAGATTCTTGTATGCAAAGATCAACTGGCTAAGGACAAAATGAGTTATACAACCTTCCTCAGATGTCTACAGATGTCAGTCACCTTTTGACTCCAACCCCCTTCAACATCCCCCTCTTCCTAACATAAAAGAAGCTGAAATATGCTGGGGGAGATTGTTCTTTGGGACAATAGTCTACCATCTCCTCAGTTTCCTGGCTTTCCAAATAAAGTCGCTTTCCGTGTCTCAACATCTTGCCTCTCAACTTAATGGTCCATTGTTTGTCATGCAGAAGGAGCTTGGGCTTGATTACAGTTCAACTCTATGCTATTTACAAGAGAGCTATGTTCAAATACACAAATAATATTTAAAAGATATACCAGGCAAAGAATAAGAGAAGTGGAATGGCTATAAATAATACCACACAAAGTACACCTGAAGACAAGACCTAGAACTAGAGAGAATGAGGGAAATTACATAATGATACAAGAGTGAATACATCAAGAAGATAGTACAATTATGAACACCTAACAACAGAGCCCCAAAATACATAAAGCAAAAGTGGCAGACAGGAATGGAAGAACAGATAATTCAATAATAATAATAGTTTCAGATTTCAATACCTCACCATCAATAATAAGTAGAACTAGACAGAATATTAATAATTATATAGAAGCTTAACCAGATATTTATACAGCATGCCACCTAGCAACAGCAGAATACACATTATTTTCAAGTGCATATGGAATATTCTCAAGGATAGAATTTATGCTAGGCTATAAAACAAGTCTTAATAGACTTACAAGGATCAAAATCATACAAAATATGTTCTCCAATCACAACAGAAATAAATTAGAAATCTATAACAGAAAAACTTAAATCCTCCAATTTTGAAACTTAAGCACACTTCTAAATAATTCATGGGTGGAAGAAGAAATCACAGGGCAAATTAGAAAATATTTTGAAGAGAATGGAAATAAAATACAACATATTAAAAGTTTTAAGCTGCAGCCAAAGCAATGCTTAGAGGAAAATTTATAGCTCTAAAATGCTTATATGAGAAAGGAAGAAAGATCCAAAATCAATAATCTAAATTTCCACTTCAAAAAGCTAGAAACAGAACAAATCAATTCAAAGTAAGTATAAGGAAATAAATAATATATTTTTAATGAAATAGAAAACAGAAAAATATTAGAGAAACTCAATGAAACTGGAAGTTGTCTTCTTTTTTTTTTTTTTTTTTTAAAGATTTTATTTATTTATTTGAGACAGAGAGAATGAGAGACAGAGAGCATGAGAGGGAGGAGGGTCAGAGGGAGAAGCAGACTCCCTGCTGAGCAGGGAGCCCGATGCGGGACTCGATCCCGGGACTCCAGGATCATGACCTGAGCCGAAGGCAGTTGCTTAACCAACTGAGCCACCCAGGCGCCCTGGAAGTTGTCTTCTTGAAAATATTTTTTAAATAAAGATTAATCTTCAGCTAGACTGACCAAAAAAAAAAAAAAAAAAAAAAAGGAAAGAGAAGAAAAGGAAAAAAAAAGCAAACTGCCAAAAATCAGAAACTCAAAGGAATTATAAAGAGATATTATAAATCTTTAGGTCAACAAATTTGATGATTTAGATGAAATGAGCAAATTCCTAGAGAGATACAAATTACCCAGACTGACTAAAGAATAAATAGAAAATATGAATAGGAATACAAAGAGTAAAAAATGTTGAATTAGTAATTAAAAATCATCCCACAAAGAAAAACCCAGGCCTAGATGAATTCAATCAAATATATGCCAATTGTACACAAACTCTTTCAGAAAACAAAGGAGAAGCGAGCACTTTCCAACTCATTCTTTGAGGTCACTATTACCCTGACACCAAAGGCAGACAATGACATCACAAGGCAAGCACATTATTCCTTATGAAAATAAAGGCAAAAATTCTTAAACTGAATCCAGCAACACATAAAAAGGATTATGCACAGTGACCACATGGGATTTATCTATCGCAGGAATCTAAATCGATCAGAGACTTGAATGTGAACAATAAAACCTTCACAAGTGCTGGAATAAAATATGGTTGAATTTAGCTATGACCTGGGCATATCCTCATTAATTCTGCTTTGAACTTTGGCTGTAAAATCCAAATGGACTAAAAGAAAAGATTAATAAATTTGATGACCTCAAAATAAAGTTTTCAATCATAAAAAGAAAAAACCACGTGCAACTTTATAATTAAGAGAAATTAAAATTATACTGAAATACCATTTCTCATCTTCAGAAATAGAACTGAAAAATAGGAAGTGTCATTCATTGGTGGTAGGAATATGAAGTGGTGCAATTTGGTAATATCTAACAAAACTACATGTATATACATAACATGAGTCTAATCATGAAGAAACATCAAACAAACCCAAATTGAGACAAATTTTGTAAAACAACCGACCTGTAATCTTCAAAACTATCAATGTAATTAATAACAAAGAAAAACTGAGGAACTGTTTCAGGTTAAAGAATACTAAAGAAACATGACAACTGAATGCAATGTAATCCTGGACCTGGATCCTTTCCTGGGGAAAAAAAACAAAACAAAACACTACTGCAAAAGGTATTATTGGGATAATTGATGAAATTAGAGAATCTGTAGTTAGATAAAAACATATTAAAGTTAAATTTCTTGGACTTGGTAACTGTACTATGGTTTTATAAGAGGATATCTCTGTTCTTAGGAAAGGTACATTGAAATATTAAGGGTAAAGGAACATGATATATATAACCCACTCTCAAATGGTTCAGAAAAAATTATTTAATATGTGAAATATATAATAATTATATACTTACAGGGCATTAATTATAATACTTTAATAATACATCTACTATAAAAATAGAGAGAGAGTGGCATGATGTTAAAAATATGAGTAAAGCTTGTATGAAACGTTTTGTGCTATTCTTGCAACTTTTCTCTTAGCCTGAAATCATCTGAAAATACAAAATTAAGAACAAAATTAATGTGGCTAAGAATAATATCCAAAGCTCTGTAAGGCTTGCACTGTATTATGTGTGAATTAGAGAATTAGATTGCCCTTTAGTAAAAAAAATCAGGGATACACCGCATTATTCATGGATTCTGGATTTTAAGATTTTTTTTTTTTTTAAGATTTTATTTATTCATTCATGAGAGACAGAGAGACAGAGAGAGAGGCAGAGGGAGAAGCAGGCTCCCAAGGAGCAGGGAGCCCGATGCGGGACTCGATCCCAGGACCCCGAGACCACGACCCGAGCCGAAGGCAGACGCCCAACCGTCCGAGCCACCCAGGCGCCCCTGGATTTTAAGATTTTTAATAACCCTTTTGGAAATAATCTTTTTTCTTTTTTCTTTTTCTTTTCTTTTTTTTTTTTGAGACAGAGAGAATGAGAGAGAGAGAGAGCACATGAGAGGGGGGAGGGTCAGAGGGAGAAGCAGACTCCCTGCTGAGCAGGGAGCCCGATGCGGGACTCCATCCCAGGACTCCAGGATCATGACCTGAGCCGAAGGCAGTCGCTTAACCAACTGAGCCACCCAGGCGCCCAATCTTTTTTCTTTTAAATAAAGCAATAGTTAAACTAATATACACACATGATTTATAATGAAACCAATTCCCCCCAGCTCACACCCTGCCCTTACTGTCCTCGCCCTTGGCTGTTTCTCAGAAGCAGTATCTTTGAATCGTTCCTGGATTTAGTCTGGCTCCCAGTATGTGTGTTATATGGCATACTGATACCACTCTCCACTTGAGAGAGCGTCAGCTGACTTCCTCCTAGGGTGCAGGAAGATGTAGCTTATTTATCCTCTCATCCTCCCCTTTCTGTTCTTCTAGAAGAATGATGTCACTATTTACAGTTCCTTTGGCTTTTTTCCCCACCAGGCTTATTGGGATATAATTGACATAGAACATTATGTAAATTTAAGTTGTACAACATGATGATTTGGTACAAGTGTGTATTGTGAAATGATTACCACAATGAGGTTAGTTAGCACATCCATCACATCACATAATTACTTTTGTGTATGTGTGTGTGTTAAGAATATTTAAGATCTACTCCCTTAGCAACTTTTTAAGTATATAATACGGTATTGTTAACTATAGTCACCATGCTGTACCTTAGGTCTTATAACTGGAAGTTTGGATTTTTTGACCAACATCTCCCCCTTCCGCTCTCTCTACCCCTTTACCCCATACCTCTGGTAACCATGCTACTCTCAGTTCCTAGCTTTAAAATTTTAAATACTGTATTAAACCACTGTACCTTATGATAGCAAGTAAAGACCATATCTCTTGACTTCCACTTTGTAAAATGAAAACACTTCCCTTTACTTCTTCAACTCTCAATTTCTGTGAGCTAACCTTTAGATTGCTAAAGTTGAGAGTATCTACATTATATTTTGGAATTATAATGAAGTTTTCTTTGCCTTTAAGTGATTCTAAAAGTGGAAATGAATGCAAAACTTTCCAGTTATCATGAGGAGATGCTGTTTATTGCTTGGCCAAGTTCTGTGCTCTTATTACATTTCTTCCTCTATGGCTGCATGTCCTCGCTCTTGTGCCACTCAAAGGAAAAAAATCCTCAACTACATAGTCTTTCTTACATTCCGCCAATTGCTCAGAATCATGTCATACTGAAGCTTATTTCATATTTGGACTTTGCCTTTCTTGTACTAGTCCCTCCTCACCCTGCATCCTGAAATTTCAGAGGGCATCAGCCTTAACTTGTTAAGGGGAGAAATGCACCATTTTTCACCCCGTTCCTTCACCACTCAGTCTCTCTATTGTTCAGCATCTATTTCATTTCTTCTTCAAGGATAATGATCCTCTGTCTGTCCTGTGTTGAGCCAGCCACTTTATATTTGGACCATAGCTTTCTTGAGAGCTTTTCGTTTTTCTTGGAGTATCTAAGTGCCTTCCTTTACTTACTGCCAAGGTTTTTTGGGCTTTTATCCTTCTAAATGGGATTTCACACTCCATTCTGTTGAGTCCCTTCTCCCTCCCTCCTCTGGCTCCTGTCTTCTCTTTGTTTGTTTTTGGGTGGTTTTTTTGTTTTTGTTTTTTGTTTTTTTCACTTTGAATTTCCTTTTGAGCAAAGGACTAAGTCTCCCTGATTCATTCTTCACTGTGCTCTCCCAGTAGGACATTTTTTTTGTATTGTCATCCTTGTTGCATCCATTAGTTCCTGGATCCCTCAGCTGTCTCTTTGTTTTTTCCCATCCCTAATTTGTCGAAGTACACCTGAAAGCAACTTTTAAGAGAGGATACGTGGAATATTAACTTCCTGACATTTTATTGGTCCAAAATACTTTTATTCTCCTTTCACGCTTTTCTTGATTATAAAACTATAGATGAAGATATTTTTTCCTCAGCCTTTAAGATACTCTTATTATATTCTAGCATCCAGTATTCCTGATGAGAAATACGTTGTCAACCTGAAATGTTTTTCTTCTGTAAGGAAACATACTCTCTTCTCCCTGCTTCCCCCCCACCCCAGCCCCGATAGTTTTTCTGAGCTTGTATGAGGCTTGGTGCTCACGTGTCTGGATGTGGGACAGTTTCTTTCATCCTCCTTGACACTATGTTTTCTCTTTTAGGAACCCCGTCCATTGAATTGAGACTTTCTGAATTGACCACTGTGTCTCCTTTCTATTGTATTTTGCATCAATCACTTTGGCTTTTTTTTGTTGTTGTTCTACCTTCGGAAAGTAGTCCTCGATGTTTATCTTCTAATGATTCTATTTATTTATTTTTACTTTGGAGAAATTTTATTTTTGATTTCCAAGAGATCTTTATTGTATCCTCTGATATTTAAAAAAAAAAAATGGCACCCTGGTCTTGTTTTGTTAATGCAGCATTTTCTCAAATTCCACTGGGGACCTTTTCTTTTAATCTTGGTGTTTCTTCATCGTGCTGCAGGCTTTGTCCACCCCGTCTTCAAGTGAGTCTGGGAGCAGGCTGATTGGAAACTCTCTGTGCTTGTCTCCTTTTTGACTCTGGGTTCCACTCTACTTGTCCCCGCTGGAGTTTGCCAGACAGCTTCACTCCTTCCTCATTTCTGGCCAACTCTGTGTATTCTAGGATGCAGTTTCATCTGTTATCAGTCAATACGTATCAAGTGATTTCCTTTTCCCTTTGTTGACTGCTCTGGTCTGCTGATGAACCCCTCCTGCCCTGTTGGATCTTTAATGAGGTCTTGGGAGGAATAAGACGTGTGTTCCGTCCACCATCTTTGGGAATACATTTTAATTACCAGTGATTTTGTTAACAGTGGTCATTGCTGAGCTGTCTCTCAGCAGTGCCACCCTTGTATTGTCCTGTGCGGTTTGGACTAAGTTTTTTTTTTTTTTTTTTTTAAGATTTTTTATTTATTTATTTGAGACAGAGAGAATGAGAGAGAGAGAGAGAGAGCACATGAGAGGGGGGAGGGTCAGAGGGAGAAGCAGCCTCCCTGCCGAGCAGGGAGCCCGATGCGGGACTCGATCCAGGGACTCCAGGATCATGACCTGAGCCGAAAGCAGTCGCTTAACCAACTGAGCCACCCAGGCGCCCTGGACTAAGTTTTATGTTAAATTTAGACCTGGCGTTTCCAAAAAAAAACACAACAAAAAACACACACACTTTTTTTTCAACCCTATTAATGCATTCTGCATTTTAAAGCTTTCCTAGGTATGAACCTATTCATTTCTGAATTAGTGTTTTTCCTTTTACCAAGGATCAATATTTACCATGCAATAAATAATCTTGGTTTTCTGGAACTTCTCCAAATCCTGACTTTCCAAAGGCCAAGCCAGGATCACAAAATCTAGAGTGATAGCTTTGTCCTGAGCATTGCTGTCCCCAAGCCTCCACTTGTTTTTTCCGCTGGAATGTTCCCTCTGTTTTCCCGTACCCCACCTGTAGTCTCCTCCCATGCACCCCACCCAAGCTTCAGGGCTAGATGGGGCCTGCCATTCAGAGTACTTACCCTATCAATATCCTTCTTCTAACAGAGTCTGCCCAGAGGCCTGCTGAGAGAGCTGGTCACAGGAGGTCCCTTCAGTAACACGTGCCATGTTGTACCATGGGCCCCTCTTGTTCCCCTATCACCGCTGATTATATGAGGCTTGGCCATGACCCAACGAAAACCAATCTATAGAAATGACAGCAGCCTTTCAGGTGATTTTTGACTTGTTTTATCTTGTCAGACTGATGGAGATTCAATTGGATCCTTGATGCTGTATTAGCTGTTAGGTGATGCTGAGAGGGTCGAGGAGGTGCGGAGTCTGAAACACATGGAGTGAAGCAGACACAGATGCAAGCTGAGTCACGTTGATGGTGGGGCATGAATGAGTGACAAATCAGGATGAGGCAGTCCCTGGCAGTGCCTTGGGCCCCAAGTGGCCTTCATCTGGCCTCAGACTCTAGTAGCTGGGTGGTGCCATGGGCCTGTTCTCTGTATGAAGTCTAGCTGGAAAGTTTTTCCTGATTACAGCGAGGTCTGGCCAATGGCTAGGAGTCTTTTTCCCTTCATCTTGTCTGCATTCTAATCATTAGCCTCTTTTTGCTTGGGAGTACTGTAAGAAAGTCTTACAACCCAGGCCAGGGTGAAACAAACCCAGAGGGGCCGTTCGAAGGCCATGTACTATGCGAAGCTGCCATTGCCACCCCAGGGATTGCTCCTTCCTCTAAGGTCACGGAGCGCTTTGAACGTCAGAGAGATTCCTTACAAGACATGGCCCATGCCTCTGTTTTGGCTTTTAGACCCATGCTCTTACTCCGACAGGATTAGAAGAGTTGGAGGACCATGGCTCTCGCACCATTATGTCCTCTGAAGGGCCCGGAGTGGGGATACCACAGAAGAACTTGTCACCAAATGTTTGCTGAATCGGTGCATGAAAAGCTGGAAGAGCAAGAAAAGGAGAGAGCAGTGGAGAAAAAGATTTTAATAAATATGGAAATTTCTTTCTAGTTATTATTTATTCCACTAAGCACGTGGAAGCATTATTTAACAAGACTTTTTTTTTTTTTTTTGGCACATGTGCTATGTATGAAGTATGAGATATACAAAGAAAGATAAGCTACAGCCTTTCTTCTTTTTTTTTTTTAAAGATTTTATTTATTTATTTGACAGAGACACAGCGAGAGAGGGAACATAAACAGGGGGAGTGGGAGAGGGAGAAGTAGGCTCCCCGCTGAGCAGGGAGCCCGATGCGGGGCTCGATCCCAGGACCCCAGGATCATGACCTGAGCCGAAGGCAGACGCTTAACGACTGAGCCACCCAGGCGCCCCAGCCTTTCTTCTTAAGGCATTCTCAATCAAATGGGAAAGAGAGAGTTTATAAAGTAATTATTACGATACAGTAAATGTTGTGTTCCGATAGTTCTCTGAAAGGAAAAGAGAATCCAGTATATGAACAAGGAAGTCTTCTCCGAAAGGGAGGAGAGATTAAACTCCTACTATGTGTCTGCCTTCTGCGTAGTTTAACTCAGTTGATTCTCGGAGTGAGGTTTCCGTGGTCTGTCTAATACATCCTTTGTTCATCTTATAAGTGAGGAAACAGACTCAGGGAGATTCGGGCTGAGCCCCGGGTCCCACGGCCAGCAAGTGACGGAGGCCATTCGGCTCTTCTGACTTGAAACCCTGCTGCTTTCTCCAGTGTTGGGTACCTGCCACAGGTAACTGCTCCTACAGCTTAACACGGCTCAGACATAAGATTGGAGGCCAGAACACACAGCGTTTGATTAAGAAGACTGTTCTGACTATAACTTGGGGCCTTTAGGCGAAAACAAACCCACTGTTTATTGGCCTCGCAAGACTCTCTTAGCCTCTGCAGCTGGCTTCTGTTCCAGGGAGGCCTGGTTTTGTCATCTTGCACCTGGCCTTCAGACCATCGTGGCCGGGCCCCAGCTGCTGGGCCCAAAGGGAGGTTCATCCACAGGCTCCAACCTGCAGCTTCCCCAGCTGCTCTGGACCTGACCTTGGCTGCGGCTCTGCTTGCAGAGCTTTCTTTACTTGTCATAGACCTGCTGACTCTTGTTTTGTTTTGTGTTTGTGTTTGTTTTTGTTTTTTGTTTTTAAGTCTTGGTTACTTGAGTTCAGCAAGGGGCCTGGAAGAAGGAGTACAACAGGTATCCATCATTGGTGATGTCATTATCAAAAAGTAGTTGGCAGTTTCCAGGCCAAAGTTGTTCTGGGGCCAGTCTGGAGTGCAGCCTGGCTCCAGGACTGAGGAAGACAGAGACGCAGGCAGGAGGAGAGGGGGGCTGAGGGGCTGTGCCCCGACAGGCTGCCGAGCCCCCTGGGGCTACCGGTTCTCAGGCACCCAGATACTCAGGCATAAGGCAGGGGCCTCGCAGTGATGGGGAGGGAGACACAGACCCCAAGTACCATTCTCAGGGGACCTGAGAGAGAGGGTACAAAAGCACCACTTGCCTTTCTTGCTGTGCCAGAGGAGGGGTGCTTGCTGCTGGGAGGGCACACGGCTGCCCAGGCCCTTCGCGAGGATTCGTGGAACCCTCTTGAGCATGTTCAGTCCCCACCTTCACCTCTTACGAACGGTCTGAATGCATGTCTCGGTGGAAGAGAAAAGCTCACGCTGCTCCAGGGAAGACAGGAATGTATGTAGAGGTTAGGAGCTTGGGCCTAAAAATGAGAGCAAGCACTTTTCTACCCCCACCCCTGTCCCTTCTCATTTGCACAAGCCTGGGCAAGGAACTTAGTGTCTCTAAGCCCTAGTGATCTATATAATGGTGGGGGGGTGGAGGGGGTGGCTAATGCTGCCTGCCTAGTAATTTGTTTGAAGATTTCCCAGAGCTAACATCTAAAGGGCACAAGATAGGGTGTAAGTGCTTACTGAGTGGTGGCTATTACATGAGTAAAGGACCCTTCATCCTCCATCCTCAGTGGGCCCCAGACTGAGGATGTTAAACCCTCTGCATGAACCCACACTTTCTTCCCCTTCCTGGGTTTGGGTGGCTTTTACTGATCCAAAAATACTCAGCTTAAGGGTTTCTCTCTGTTCTTGAACTTTCCCTGACCCCCACTAGGCTGAGTCAGATGCCCCTCCTTTGGGCTTCATAAATTGCCTCATATCCCACTTTGTTTTGGAATGATCTGTGCATGTGTTTTTCTGTCCCTTTAGGCAGTAAACTCCAGGAGGGCAGGGGCTATATTTTCCTCTTTGTATTCCTGCATCACTCACAGATTGTGCTGGAGAGAGGTCTAATATGAGAAGAACTGAAATCAGGGTCCAAGGTTATCCCTTTCTACAGGTCAAGGCCAGGTGCTTGCTGGAGGAGGTAGGCTTCATAGCATTGATCATGCCTCTAACCGAACAGGATCCAGAGGGAAGCAAATTCTTATTCCTGCATTCCTCGTCAGAGCTGGGAATGCCTCTGGGGACTCTAGGCAGACCTAAGCCATTAAAGGGAAGAGAAAAAAATGAGAGGAGAGAAAAACAAATGGGAAGAGGAAACAAAGATTTGTAGGGTCCTTGATAGATTGGTTGGGAAAAAAAAAAAAATCATTGAGCATGAAAATAACAGAAGAGAAAGAGAAGAGTATTAGGGAGAGGATAAGCAAGTAATGCCTCATAGACTCACAGGTGTGTGGGAAGGCCTGGCTCTGGGCATGCAGTAGATGAGCTCCAGGGACATTTCAACAGCAGGAAGAGGCGAGTGTGGGGGCCCCGGGCTCCAGCTCTGGAGTTAGATTATCCCTTTGGTATCCCAGTTGCACCAAATAGCCTCTGTCTGGCTCTTTAAAGCCCTATTTCCTGAGTCATACAGTGTGGATAACAGTAATATCTATTTTGTTGTGGTAAGGATTAAATGAGATGATCGGTATAGAAGCAGTTGTCAGAGTGCTTGGTACATAGTAAGTGTTCAGTAAATTATATCAGTTCTATAAATGTCAGTAATTTTTTTTTTTCCCCTGAATGTCCTGGGTCTGATTCCAGAGTCTCAGAGAGCTGGGGGAGTGGGATGGATGAAGGGGAATCCTTGGATATAGGATATTATGGCCCAGGAAAGATCTCCTCCTCTCCTAGTTTATGTTCACTGAGATACTCAAAACATTTTTACTGCAGCTCTATGGGAATTAGCAATATGGAGAGAGAAAAATAAAAACAGCAGTGGGAAGAATAATCCTGGAGTCAGGACACTTGAGTTCTGGTCTAAATCCTACCACTGCTCAGTTCTGTGACCTTGAGCAAGTTCCATAAGCTCTCTGGGCCTCTGCTCACTCATCTGTCAAATAAAGGAATTGGTCTGTAAGCTTTTTTTTTTTTTTTTTTTTTTTTTTTTGCTACAACAATCACTGATTTTAATATCCAGCCAAACTGAGTTGAAATATTTTTTTCCCTGCTTGTCTACAATTGCTTGCTACCCTACCCTGCCCCCCCAACTTGGCTGGGGGCCATAGATTGAATAATAGGCAAAGCAAACCTCACCAGACAGGGTCTTCGTGAAGGCTGAATAAATACAGGTTATATCTAGCACTCTATGTGTAAATACCTACTCAGAGATTTCTGGGGTGGAGGTCGGGGTGGGGTGGGAGTGGGCATGAGAAATACAGGGCTTCCTCTGAATGCAAGGCATGACCAGGCACGGCTGGGCGTGGGTCCTCCTCTGAAAGACAAGCAATGACTGGATAAGGCAGGGTTTCCATCTCAGAGGAGGGAGAACCAAGAGCAGGCCACAGTGATCGATTATATAGAACTGAAGGGTTGTCTGATGGAGAAGGGCAGAGCCTCCCTTGGCACCGCAGGGGAGAAGGATGACCCACAGGGCTGATTTCAGATTTCAGTGTACTGTAGGAAAACGCATCCCTTTCATTAAAAGCAGGGGTTGGGAAACTTTGTTGGTGGAGGGGACAGACAGTAGGTGTTCTAGGCTTTGTGGCTGTGCAGTCTTTGTCACTGAGGCTCAGCTATGCCGTGTCGTGTGAAGGCAGCCACAGACGACATGCAGGAAGCATGGCTGCGTGCCCATAAAGCGGCATTCACAACAGCAAGCGGCAGTCCACGTATGCCGGCCCTCCCGTTAGAGGAGTGCGTGGTGGAGAGCTCCGTGGGGAGCTCCGTGGCTGCTGGAAAGAAGTAGTAAGGACTACCCCCCGCCACCACTCACACCTCAGGAGAGGTGCTTCGGGAGAGGTAGAAAGACCCTCTTACTAGCTAGTGTCAGGGTGAATGTCTCTGTCCTAGGTAGGGGTTCTGGTTCACTGGCCTGTGGGGTCCCTTTTAGCCTAAATCCCACACTTCTTAGGAGGCGGACATAGGGCAAGCCCATGGGGCTCTGAGTGTCTGTGTCGGGACAGAAGCCCTCGGAAGGAGAACTGGGCTCCTAAGACAAACTCTGCAAGTAACCTGAGGCTTCTGCAATCGAGTTTGGCATTTCTAAGCTTTGGTTCCGTTTCCCGTGGTGGAACCTTGTCTGGGAAAGACTTTCTGCTCTTACAGCTTTGGCAGATTTGAAGGGGGATCTCATGGAGATGGTCAGTTACGAATATATCAGATGGGAAAAAATTCCTTTCTTCTCTTTTCTGATATTTTCGTTCCCCCCTCACCCCATTTGCCACACACACGCGCGCGCGCGCGCATTTCCTCACTCACTAGTGGTGTTTATATTGTCACACAGACCAGCTGAATTCGGAATAGGCATCTAAGAACTCAAAAGAAACACAGCCCAAGTAGAAAACTGCAACTCTGCCTCACCCCCATGCCCTCCTCTTCATGGTTTTCCCCCCAGAGCACCATCTCCTCTTTGGATCGCCTTCCTAATCCGCTCAGTCTTCCTCAGAAACACAGCAGGACTTGGAGGCAGAAGGAGGGCTTTGGGCTTGCTGGAGGGAATATCAGACATACAGACATGGGACTGCTGTGATGTGACTCAGACACTGAGCTCCCCCAGGGGCTGCCAGCAGCTTGTTGTGGATCTTGTAACAGGCCACTGATAGGTCGAGTCCTTCTGAGGCCCAGCTCAAGTGGAGCCAGGCAGGAATCTACCTCTTTCCCTGGCCTTTCCGTCCAACCGAGAGCCAACGAGGCATCCTTGCAGATGCACTGAATTATCCTTCAGCCTGATGGCCTGGCTGCCTGCAGCCTTCTGAGGCCTCGGGGACATCGGCATTGCTGCTATTTTAGGATCTGTAGCATTTCAGAGTAGAAATATGAAGGGAGCGGGAATCACACCATTTGGGTTCAAGTCCTGGCTCTGTCACTTAGTAGGTTATGGGGCCTTGGGAAAGACTTAGCTTTGTGAGACTAGGTTCCTCATTTGTGAGAAGGAAATTTAAAAGTGAAATAGAACAAAGTCATGCCAAGTACAGTGGATTCTCTTTATTTGCAGTAGTCATGTTCTGTAAAGTTCCTGAGAACACTGCATCAGCGAACACTGAGCCAGTATTCTTAGGGGAAATACAGAATCAGGTGCCTGTGAGCCTCTGGTCACAACAGTTTAATTAATTTGTCAATACAGAACCCTGTTGTGTGTTTCTGTTTAAAGACCTCTTCTGTTATATGTATCGTTGACTTGCTGACATCGAACTCATGGCCAGCAGCACTTGTAACCCGTGCCTGCATGAAGCTCTCTAACACACGCATTTCCTCTAGCCCCTTGCTCTGCAGCACTCCAGCATTATGCTTGGGGGCTCTGTTAAACAGTGAAATCACCAACACAAAGCACAAAAATGTGTAAAATGTGGCACTAAATAAATGGCAAAAGAGGCCCTCGTTTATAGTATGAGAGCTGAAACAGAAGGAGCATCACCTTGTCTGACCTCAGCTAGGACCACGCGCAAATTTTTCTGCCGCTCTGCCCGTGTGTGAATGATTGCAAAAGCACCACAAGAATTGATCTTGGGGTTGCAAGTAAATTTTAGTGAGTAGGAGAATTTGCACATATCAAATGTGTGAACACTCGCCTGTAGATGAGAGTCGTCATGAGGATCTATTGTAATAAAATTCAAGGGACCCTACCCCATGCACAAAGCCCTCCAAGATCCATCCCCTGCCTACTTTCCAAGTCTTTCTGTGGCTGCCCCTTTCATATACGCCATTTTCCAGCTGTCCTTGCTGTTCTCTGGTCAGCAAAAGAAATGCTGTTTCTTGCCTCTCTGCCATTGTACACCCTGTTTTCTGCCTAGAATGCCCTCGTTATTCTCACCAAGAGAAACTATTATTGAGCTCAAGGGATGCCAGTGGGTAGGAAACCTGGTCTTCCACACAATCTGTATATTTGGCTTGGAATAAAAGGGCTTGACCTCTGAGATTTATTTTTTAAGGCACACGTGAAACACATGAAGGTGTCTTTTCAGTAAAGACTGGTTTCTTCTGGGGCGCCTGGGTGGCTCAGTTGGTTAAGCGACTGCCTTCGGCTCAGGTCATGATCCTGGAGTCCCTGGATCGAGTCCCGCATCGGGCTCCCTGCTCGGCAGGGAGTCTGCTTCTCCCTCTCCCACTCCCCGTTTGTGTTCCCTCTCTTGCTGTGTCTTTCTCTGTCAAATAAATAAATAAAATCTTAAAAAAAAAAAAAAAAAAAAGACTGGTTTCTTCTGATTCTCCTGACTATCAGCTCTTGCAGAAGCTCAGCCAGGTGAATGCTCTCAGAATCAGGGGTTGGGGTGAACTTCCTCCCTCATTTTTCCAGACTCTTATGCTCAAGATTTGGGGACCCCTCACTCCCAGCCTGTGGTTTCCATCCTTGACCTAAGCTTTCATCACAGGAGACCTTTCAGAATGGTAAGGTCAGAACAACCATCATGAGAATAATTTCTGAAACCAGAGGTGACCCTTATTGTTTCAGAATGCTAGTCCAGCCCCCATCCCTGGTCACTCCAGGTCAGGGCTGGCCTTGCTGGAGATGTGGAACCAGTCATGCAGTGAGTGCCATGAGTCTGGCTCCCAGGTAATTGCCTCTAAGCAGCTTGGCTAGATGTCAGTCAGTTGGGTTTGGGCTCCCATCTGTTCGGCCTACCGCTCGTACATGCCCACTTTGTCCCTGCCTTTTTCGTGGCTGCATCTCTGGTCCTGGGGCTTGTTTCTGTGTTTGTTTCACTTGACTCTAGCCAGCTGATTTTTAGCTGCTCCTGGCTTCTCCCACCTGCATGAACTGCCTTTCTGCCACCCCTCTTGCCAAGGCTCTGACAGTGCCCGCAGACTCCGAGAGGAAGGGCCAGCAGGTAGCAGAAAAACACTGGGTTGGGAGTTAAGCAGACATGGGTTCTGGTCCTGTGCCCACCTCTCGTTATCTGGGTTTTCTCGCACGAGGCCTTTATTATTCTGTGTCCCAGTTTCCCAGTCTGTACAATGCAAAGGACGTGGACTGGGAAGGGCTTTTTCAGCATTCACATTCCCTGCTGCTCTGAATCCTTGGAAGGGAGATGAGGGGCACGCATCTCATTTATCCACAGGTGGAGAAGCCACCTTTGAATAGCTTCAGGGTCAATGAAAATCTGCTCCCTGACTGTTTGGTTGAAAATTTCAGCCTGCAGATCTGCAGGCTCGGTGGTGACAACACCTGTGTGAGTACTGCTGACAAAAATGAAGATGAGGCAAAAGCAAAAACAAGATGGAGGGTCCATTGGTTTTCAGAGCCATCTCACATCTAGTCACCACTCCTCTTTCGGAGGAGGAAAAACCTCTCAGGGTGTCAGAGGAAGCCTTACTGCTCACTTTTCTAATGCTGCTTGGTGGTTCAGACATTGGCTCCAAAAGGAAACACAAGCAGCTGAATGCCCATGAATCAAGGGAAGACAATGTTCACCAATTAGGGGCATTTATAATTTAAAATGATCGACACATGATAATTATAAAGAGGACGGTGGTGGTGAGGAGGAGGGTGGTGAGGAGGAGGAGGGCGGTGGTGGTGAGGGGGGGGGGGGAGGGGAGGAGGGTGGTGGTGAGGAGGAGGACGGTGGTGAGAAGGACGATGGTGAGGAGGAGGAGATGGTGGTGGTGAGGAGGAGGACGGTGGTGGTGAGGAGGAGGGCGGTGGTGGTGAGGAGGCGGGTGGTGAGGAGGAGGACGGTGGTGAGGAGGAGGGTGGTGGTGGGGAGGAGGATGAGGGTGGTGAGGAAGAGGAGGGCGGTGGTGGTGAGGAGGAGGAGGGTGGTGAGGAGGAGGAGGATGGTGGTGAGGAGGAGGACGGTGGTGGTGGAGGAAGTAGAGGAGGAAGTGTGGTAAGGATGATGATGAGAACAGCCAGCACAGACAGAGATACATATTATGTGCCTGAGCTAAGTCTCTATAGATAGCATTTCATTTAATCCTCAGAGCCACATAGTATAGCCTACGTCCCAGCCATGTGTAAACAATGACATCGTATGAACATATGAACGACAGACCCAGAGCTCTTGACGAGACAAGAGTAACATTTGTAATAGCAGCACTTTACATTTACTCCCATCCAGAAGCCATTGCTCCTCTCTGATCCCTTTTCTGTTTTGACTTTGGCATCGGTCCTACCACTGGAAAGGCCGGCTCTGTCTCGTGTCGTCGATCTGGAAGCTGAGACTCACGAAGGTGGAGTAGCAGGCTGGCAAACACCTGAGAAAGAGCTGATGCAGGTCCCTCCAGGGAGATGGCCCTGGGGATTCGGGAAGGAAGGACAGTTCTCTCACTGGGACTTGTGTACCACAAAGAAAGTGGAGTGTTTACTCTCCTGTCGAAAAAGCATTTACTTCATTGCACGCCTTTGGCTGTGTTGAAACCTGATATGGAAAAGTTCCCAAAATTCTTCCCAAGGGACGTGGTTCCCCTTCTCCTCTAGGACCCAGTGCTGCCTATTTTTCCTCGCTGCTGGGCCAGCTCTTTCCAGGGGCCAGCGGTGGGGGGGGGGGGGGGGGCATGCACAGTACCTCTGCAGCTTCTGCTGCTCTCTGCTCCTTGGTGATGGCTGCTTTTTCTGCTGATTTTTTCTTTGAAATCATTGACCTTTGGAATTCCAGGCTTACTTAATCTCCAGTCTGTGTTGCCTTGACTGCGGCCAGCTCTTCACCCAGGCACTGTGCAGAGCAGGGCCATGGGCAGTGGAGTGGAGTCAAGACGGGGGCTCTTCCTTTCCCCCAAGGTCAGCCAGAGGGCTCAGACAAGAATAGAAATGATCTCAATATGCCAGCTTCCAGTTTCTACATCCAAGAACTTTGTGAACTCATTCTTTTAATCTTTCTTCACATGTCTGTCTTGTCTCAGCTTGGTACAATGTGTCCTTCTGAGTAACTTTCTCCTTATTTCATCTTCTAGGTCATTCATAAGGATGTTAATCATTTAGAAGGATGGGAGCTTTCCCTACCTGGAGAATGCTTTTTCCTGAACTCATTGAAAGTCTCTTTGATTTGCCCAAGAACTAAGAAAATAAAATCTAGACTAAGTGGAAAAATATTCTGTGTGAATAATATATTTATAAGCTCTGGGTGTTATATCAAAATCCCCGCATTGTGGTGAGGCCTGCTGGCTGGTCCCATTGGCAGAGTAGGTGGTTGCCTATATAGTGTGTTTTAAGGTTTGCTAGAAAAAGCTTCCTGTCTCTAAACATACTGCCTTGGATTCTGCCATTACAGATATATAGCTTAGCATTAAATATTGCCCTCTATGTTTGTGTGATAGGGGGAAGAATCTCCTTTAAAATCAGAATACTCCTAAGGTGGTTTTCCGCTAGAATTGTGCCTGACTCTGGTAACAGAGTCTGGATTGAGTTTTACCAGTTGTATGCAGATGCTGTTGGCTGCCCATGTCTGTCTACAAGGTTCTCACTGATTTTGCAAATACCCCCAGTCTTGGTCCTAGGGCTTTTTCAGGCTGTGGGAGCATGTTTGGCTTGTGTGCAGAGCAGGGCAGTGTGCTGGAGAATTAATGCCCTACAGAAGCCGGTCTCCCCCAAGGTTGGATGGGATTTCGTGAATGCATGCCCCAGCCCCTCACCCCTTGGTGGCATAATACTTATTTGTGTTTTGCACAGTCTACCAGAAACTGGGACTAAGCTCCAGTTTCCTCCCACTGTGGTAACTGGCTGGGTGACACACAGTTCTTGGCTTCCCTCCCTTCCCTGTGTCACTTCCCATCCCCCTACTGGTGTTTCCTGGGATTACTTCCCAAATAAGCTACAGTTGAATTTTTGTCTGAAGACCGCTTCTGGGGAAACCCAAACGTAGACACCAGGTAACAGCAGGTAGGCACAATCAATGAGGCATGAAGGACCCAGGTTGTTCCTTCTTCCTCCACCATGTCCAGTGTGAGGTTTTCAGTGTCATGATGATAGCCCCATGTTTCAGGCAGGAAAAAGGAGAAAACATCAAACCCAAGACAGAGACCAAAACCTTTTCCATCAGAGGTTTTGTCATTTTAAACAGGAAGGGATGTCTTCTCCCTAGTGTTCTACCTAAAATCTTTTGTCAGAATTATGTCACCCCTACTCCCACTCCAGTAGATGCTGAGGAAGCGAACAGTTTTAGTTGAGCATATTACCCTGCCAAACAAACCAGGGCTCCCACAGTAAGATAAAAGGAGAATGGATATTGGGTTAGGCAAGTAGCAGTATTTCTCACAGAAGTTTTTGCCTTATAACGTATTACTAACACCCAAACACCCAAGTGTGGCATGAGCTTATTAGATCCATGCTACTCAAAGTATCTGACTTGATACTTGGCATTGGCATCACCTGGGAACTTGTTAGAAATGCAGGTTCCCAGGGCCAAAGGCAGACCTGCTGAACCAGATTTTGCTTTTTTTTAAAAAAGATTTTATTTGTGAGAGAGAGAGCAAGAGAGAGCACAAGCGCGGGGGGTGGGGAGAGGGAGCATCAGACTCCCCACTGAGCAGGGAGCCTGATGTGGGGCTCAATCCCAAGACCCATCATGACCTGAGCTGAAGGCAGACGCTTAACCGACTGAGCCACTCAGGCACCCCCAGAATTTGCTTTTTAGCAGCCCCCCACAATCAGATAATTTGTATGCGCAATCAAGTTTGAAAGCCCTGAGTTCAATCACTTTCCTTGGTGTCAAGAGCAAAAAGGAAATCTCTGGCTCTCTATATCCTTTCCTTGGTTTTGCCCAGTGCCTTATCAGTGGTAAATTTTTGCTGGATGAGTGAATAAGTCATGCCAACCCAGGGCTGGGGGAGAGGTGTCCTCCCTGGTCCCTCACAGTCAAAGTGACCCCCTCTCCTCTGGATAGCCCCCATCCCTCTCAGTGCCTTTTACATCTTTCTTTTCTGTATCATTGCCAGTTTTGAACTTCTCTCATTGTTCTCTTGGACCAAAAAGTCTAGGATTTTACCTCTTTCATCTCGGCACCATTCCCACCCCATTGCCTGCCAACGCCCAGCTGGGTGTTTTGCTAGGTTAAATTGAGTGGAATGAAACCTTCTATATCTGGTTCCACCTTTGTTTTTTTCATTGCTTTGACTCTTCATTTCCATGTTCCTTTTCTTAAAATAAAGCAACTCCCATAACTAACAAGGTAGTGTTTCCATTCTGGATTTTCCTAGCATTGTTTTAAATGACTGTGGTATTTGAGTAAATTGAAAAATGTAGTGCAGAGATTTCAAACATTTTTTTGGCAGCAGGGTTCTTTCTGCAAACACAGAAAGTCAGTGCGTGCTCAGATTTGAGGCAAACTGCTGTGCTTTAATGAAGCGGTGAGGGGCCTGAATCCCTGGTCATAGGCTCCCCGTGTAGAGCCCCTCCCAACTTCCTGAGTCCTTCCATGGTTTTCACCATAGTCCACTTGCATGAGGCCATAGTGCCCATGACCTACCCATTCCCTCTTTCAGTGATAAAGATGAGTGGTAAGGATAAAAAAGAAAATCAACAAACTGTGATAAACTCTCTGCTAGTAAGAAATGCATATTGCAAATTACATTGTAAAAGAGGAAAGTGAGCATAGGCAAGTCTATATGTGCCGAAACAGTGCCTTGTGATCTTAAAACAGCCCCGTGAGTTAGTCATACTTTCTCTGGTAGAAGGTTCAAGTTATTCCAATGGCACAAATTCACAGGCAGCACATTACAAATTAAGTGTCCTTATAAAAGCACAGGGGTATCGATGATTAATATTAAACTGTAATTATTGAAAACATTATAGGCCTGAAATACTGTAAATGCAGTTATATATCACTGCATACCATGGGGTTAACCAGATAATTGATAACACTCTAAATTGATAATAATGAAGCTAAATGAACATCAATTTACATTTAAAAAAATCAAAAGTAGCTGCTCTTGAACCTCACCAACTCACAGTAGTTGTGGTAATCTTGTTGCTAGTAAGAAATCATATGGAATATCATTCACCTTGTGAGTGCAAGTCACAATAGCAGTGAAGACCCAGTGATAAGAAAGCCAACTTCCTCAGAATTGTTGGAGTACAACTACCTATAAGACAATGAGTGAACAGGAAGTAGGAGTCAGGAAACATGGCCAGGCTTTGTGAGGCAGCCTCACATTTTAGTGGGTACTGAATTAGACTCCTCTACAGACTCCAATAATGAACTACTCTTAGTTTACAAATGTCAACATTTAATGACCTCTATAACTCAATGTAAGTTGTTACTAACTAAGTCCATATCCTGATGAAAGTCTACAGAATAGCTCCACATTCCCTGGAAGAAAGGAGACCTCTTGTATTCATTAGGCTTTGAAAATCATTGCTGTAAAGGAGGAGAGACAGGATGGAAAAATGCTTTGCTTCCCTCAAAGGAGCTTCCTTCATTATGTCATGCTGCTGGAGATCGAAGCTAAAATCACCAGATGGGTTCCTTCGATGGAACAGGCGTACATTCATATCCCTGCAAACTCGCCTTGATGTGGTGGGACTTTCAGGGAGGTAACTGCCAGTAACTTCGGGGCTGGGGGTTCATTAGCAGAGTCCTCGAAGGCCCCGGGAGGCATGTCAGTGGGACAGCTTCTGAGAAAGGGTTCCTTAATCCTCTGAGCTGCTTTACTCTTTTGCTAAAAGACCAATTTATTTATTTTTTTGCTTAAAGACCAATTTAAAAGCAATAGTTCTGCTACTTCTTACCACCCTTGACTCTAACCACAGGAGCTGCCTGTGGGTCTCCTCTGTGTTCTAAGGCCACTTTCCAAAGTGGGCCTGACTACGTGCATGTGGGCAGTAGACAGTTTGTAAAGATGGCTGGTCATCTCCAGGAATTCTTGTACTTACCTGTGGCCATAACTCAAGTGGATGGGGGCTGAGACCTGTACAGTGTCAGCAGCTGTGGGGAAAAGGAGGAGTCAGGAAGAGGTCAGAGATGGGTACGGGGCAACCAGCCCTCTCTCACAAAAATGGAAGCCAGCAGATCAGTGATGTAGCAACCAGGGGGAGTAGCCCATGTCATCTTGGCTCTTGCTAACCTTAATACCTGGGGTGACCCAGTAGCAAGCGTGTGTTAGAGGGAATTAGAGGCAAGCTTGCTGCATGGATACAGGGGTACAGAGCCAGTCTGGGGCACATGCTCTCTGTGACTGGCGGGATCTCGTTGTCATAGGCTCTCATGGTTCATCCCAGTAAAGGCTGATTTCTCTAAAGAAGGTTGCAAATTGCCTCTTCTAGTTCTGGTTTAACTGACATACCTTACTTATATACTTCGTTCAGAATGGCTGTGAGAATCTACCCAGGAATGATTTGCATGGGTTTCCATCTTCCCATAAATGCATGAGAACCCTTGGAAACTCAGGGTCAAGATAATTCAGAAATAGCGTTTGTTCCCTCCAGGGTGGTTGGAACATACTCAGATAATTCTAGGGATAGCCTGATGATTTTACTTGGACCTGGAAGCGTTGAGGAAGAAGGGTGGGACCTCCTGGGCCATTGGAATTTCATTGGCTCTTGCAATAGTGATGGAACTGTAAGGCAGTGCTTCTTCTCAGATTTTGGTGTGCATAAACATCAGCAGGTCTTGCGCGGAGCCCAGGCTTCTAAAGTTTTAAGCAAGCATCTTGGGCTATTCTTATGCTCATTGGGAAACACTGCTGTGAAATTCGGTTGTATAGCCTGCACAAGGGTGGTGGTAGCTGGTTTGGAGTCAGGATAGAGAGTGTGTCTGAAATGACTCTGGAGCCAGGGCTGAGGTATGCTTTGTGAGTCAGAGACAGGCAAGGACTTAGGGGACTCAGGAGAAAGAGTGGTATGAAAGATCAGAAAGATCAGTGGTATGAATAATTGTGGGTTTGAGGATTTTGCAGGCACAGTCTCCTTTCCTTAAATGTTCCTTGAGAACTAGTCAAGCCGCAATAGTAACTTCTCACTCAGCCCCCTAAAATGAAATTTCTGTAGTGCCTCTTTTTGGTAATCCCTTTTAGAAGAGAATGTTTAAAATATCGAATCCTGGTCCTCAAGGTAAAGTTTGCCACCTGATTCTAGACGACAAGCACATTCCTCCAGTTTAGATGTACACACACATTGTCTGGCAGGTGCAGGATGGGGGTCACAGTGATTGGGGGATCTGAAATTTTCATGGGGCCATAGAGTTTGGAAATGTAAGTTGTAATTCAATAAAAAGATGTATTTTTCAAGGCAAATCCCAACATCAGTCTTAATGGTGAGATATTAGAATCATTCTCATACAATCAGGAACAACAGACACATAGCTCTACACCAGCTTCACTATGATTTAATTTTTTTTTGGAGGAGCTCGCCAATAAAATTTGATAAAGGAATGAAAGATGGTATTAAATTGGAGAGAAGGGAGCAAAATTATCATTGTTTGCAGGTGATATAGTTGTGTATTTGGAAAATCCAAGAAGATCAACTGAAAAACTGTTAGAAGCATGAGTCTATCTGCTAAGAAGGGTAGACACAAAATGAATATAGAAAAATCAATAGCATCCCAACATGTGTCACAATAACCAGTTAGAAATTATATCTGAAAGAAAAAAATCCCCATTTACAATAACAAAAAAAAATGATAGGAATAAATATTACAAAGAATATGTGAGAAGTATGTGAAGACATTGTTAAATGTTACAAAGAACATGGTGGAAAAAAAAAAAGAACCTCCTGTGTTCTTGATAGAAAGACTCAACATTATAAAGATACAGATCTCCCTGTGTTAATCTGTAAATTTTAAATGATCTCAATAAATAAAATAACAGGTTTTTTTTTTAAAGATTTTATTTATTTATTTGAGACAGAGAGAATAAGAGAGAGAGAGCACATGAGAGGGGGGAGGGTCAGAGGGAGAAGCAAGCTCCCTGCCGAGCAGGGAGCCCGATGCGGGACTCGATCCAGGGACTCCAGGATCGTGACCCAAGCCGAAGGCAGTCACTTAACCAACTGAGCCACCCAGGCACCCAGTATAACACGAGTTTTTAAAACTAGTTGAGTCAGTTCTAAAATTCATATGGCAAAATAAAGGAGCAAGGATAGGTAAATTTAATATAAAGAAAGAATAATTGCAAGGAGGATATAGCTTTCTCCCTATTATACTTTTGGGGTGGAGTAGACAAATGGATCCATGAACAGAATGGGGACTCAGGGGGCACCTGGGTGGCTCAGATGGTTAAGCGTCTGCCTTCGGCTCGGGTCATGATCCCGGGGTCCTGGGATCGAGCCCCACATCGGGCTCCCTGCCCAGCGGGGGGCCTGCTTCTCCCCTTCCCTCTGCTTCTCCCCCTGCTCATATTCTCTCTCTCTCTCTGTATCTCTGTATCTCGAATGAATTAAAAAAAAAAAAACTTAAAAAAAAAAAAAGAATGGGGACTCAGGAAGAGATCCAAATTCAGGCAAAAAATTATTTTATAATAAACTTGGCATTTCTTGTCAGTGGGGGAAATTATTGCTCATGAAATAAATATTGAGTGAATTCAATGAGTCCCATGTAGGAAGAAAATTAAAAGATAAAGTTGGACTTCAGTGCTTTACCAAAAAAACCCAAATGTTATAAAAAGGTCAAACCATAAAAACTCATAAAAATACTAGGATAAAATATAGGATAAATTTTAGAATACATGTGTATTTTGGATGAGGGGAACTTACAACCAGAAGTTATACAAGAGATTATGAATTTGATAGTTGCAAAATTTAATTTTCATGGTAAGATAAAATAAAGGGCAAAAAGACACAAATGTGCTAATTTTCTTAATATATAAAGATATCCTACTAATCAATAAGAAAGAACTAATAAATCAAATGACAAATGGACAAACTACGTAAGTAGAGACTTTCCAAAGAAGATGATAAGACTTTTCAAAATAGGAAAATACACTTCTTCTACTCAGAATGGAAGAAATGGAATTTAAAAGTACAGTGGGATACCATATTTTTAATTATCTGATTTTAGTGATCAAAAGTTTGATAATACACTGCAATTGATGGTGAGGTTGTGAGGAAACAATCACTCTCAACTATTTTGGGTATAAAAATTGATATATTCTTTGTAAGGCAGTTTCCCAGTACCTATTTTAAATGTGCATACCCTTTGAGCCAGCAATTCCACCACTATGGATTACTATAGAGATGTACTTGCATTTGTACAAAATGAGGAGCATACAGGGTTATTCTGTGCAATATTTATTGTTTTATAATAGTAATAAATGAAAGCAAAGGTTTGAAAAAAAACCCCTAAATTCCATCAATAGGAACTGGTTGAATACATATGGAACGACCATAAAATAGAATGAAATACAGTCACTTAAAACACTAAGGCTGTTTTATAGGTGCTGAGATGAAATAATCTCGAAGATGTATTGTCATATTTAAAGAAAAAACCTACAGAATATATATATATATATATATAGTATGATACCAGTTGTGTATGTGTGTTTTGAAGTCTATCAATAAATCTCAAACATTTTTGGTCTCCAGAGTCCTTTACAATCTTAAAAATTATTGAGGACTCTAATCAAGGTTCTCAGTTGTCTTAGAAAATTCTAGAAAGCCCAAGAATCCACAAGCACACATTTCATTAGCTGTCAAAGTGATGATGTAATCACATGTCATGCAGCCTCTGGAAAACTCCACTGTATACTTGAGAGAGAATAAAAGTGAAGCAGGTGACTAATGCCTTGATATTATTATGAGACTGGTTTTGATCTTATGGGCTCCCTGAGAGGGTCTTGAGGACCCCCCCAGGGGTCCATGGGCCACACTTTGAGAACCACTGACCTACACTTATGTGATTGTATATACATAGAGGAATTCTGCATCAATACCCCAGAATGGGTAAAAACTGTCACCTCTGGAGAAAAGACAGTGGGAGGACCAGGGAACCCTGGTGGGAGAAAGATGTACTTTCACTGCATAACTTTTTTTTTTTTTTAAGATTTATTCATCCATTTGAGAGAGAGAGAGAGAAAGAGCGAGCGGTGGGGAGAGGCAGGGGTAGATGGGGAGAGAGAATCCCAAGCAGACTCCCCTCCAAGTGCGGAGCCCGACATGGGGCTCGATCCCATGACCCCGAGATCATGATCCCAGCCAAAATCAAGAGTCAGATGCTCAACTGGCTGAGCCACCCAGGCACCCGGTCACTGCATAAGTTTTTGTAACTTTTAAATTCTATGTATGTGTTAATGGTTACTTTTTTTTTTCTCAAAGAAACTTAAAGGATCTAAAGAAATGAAATGTAAACAGATTTATGAGCTATAGAATTAATCAGAGTCACGGGCTGAGATTGATGTACATGAATATTTGTCACAGCATAATTTGTAACAGTAGAGACTTGGAAAAACCCCACAAGTTCAAAGATAGAGATTGGTTAAACAAATTATGGTACATCTACACATTGTAATTCTATGCAGTCATTAAAAATCATAAATCCCTAGAATGTTCTGTGATATGGGAAAATGCTCACAGTATAATGTTAAGTTAAAAAAAGTAGTGCAGGATATAACTTTGCATGAGCCAAATTGTAATAATTTAAAACAATACTGGAAGGAAATATATCCAAATTTGGAGTCATTATTTTTGGGTGGCAAGACTATGGGTTATTTAAACTTCTGAATTTTCCGAATTTCCTATAATTAATATGTATTGCTTTTATAAACAGAAAGAAAGTGCTATAAAAGAAAGAAGGAAATGGAAAGGATTCATTCCTAGGGCCATGAGGGGATGTGTAGCTTCTCTTGCAGTGCCCATAGAACAGTGAGGTATATTTGAGGGGTATCTTGCCCCTGGCTGCTAGACGAACTCTGCCTTGGTGGACGAACCCCATGTTGGTGGATGTTTGGGCACATGCAGCACCAGCTGTGGAGGGCTGGTCTGCATGGCTTGGCTGGGGAAGCAGGTGAAAGGGGAGACAGAGGAACCTAATGAATAGGAAGGGGTGGTATATTTGCAACTTGCACGACACATTAATGCAAAACTTAGCAATCTAAAATAACAATAAATATTGTCATCTCACAAGTTAATGTGAGTCAAGATTTGACTTAGCTAAGTGGTTCTGGCTCTGGGCCTTTTAGATGGCTACAGTCAGCAACTGAGGCTGCAGGATCCACTTCCAAAGTGACTTATTCACATGCCTGGCAAGTGAGGACTGGCTGTTGGGAGGAATCTTTTGTCCCTTGCCACATGGACCTCTCCATATGGCTTCTTAAATATCTTGGGGTGCCTGGGTGCCTCAGTTGGTTAAGTGTCTGACTCTTGATTTTGGTTCAGGTCCTGTTTTGAGGTTGAGCCCCGTGTGAGGCTCTTGCACTCAGCAGGAAGTCGTTTGAGATTCTCTCCCTCTCCCTCTGCCCCCGCCCCTCTCAAATCAATCAATCAATCAATCAATCAATCAATCTTTAAATATCTGTACAACATGGAAGCTGGCTTCCTCCAGAGCAAGTGATCCGAGAAAGTCTCATGTCTCTTATGACCAAACCCAGAAGTCACACAATATCATTGTTATATATCCTATTGGTGACACTGGTCAGCCCTATTTAGTGTGGGAGGGCAATGCACAAGGGTGCAAATATAAGGAGACAGGCCTGTCTTTGAAGCTGGTTACCACTGGTGGACACTTGCTGTTCAAAGTAATGGGCAAGCCTCTGGGGCTTGGCTAACTCTCCATGGCCAAGCATCCTGGATTGGTGGGAGGTTGGAGGGTCTGTTTTGCAGAATAAGAACTGATTAGCTGGGCCATACTGAGACTGCCAAGTCACCAGGAACCTTTAGATAGGGTTTGGAATTTGGAAAGGGAAAGAAGGTACAAACAAGGCTCTTCCTCAGGCAACTAGGTAGCTCTCCCTGTTTACAGGACTGCTGTCAAATTCTGGGGGCCTAGTTATTGGTTACCTTACATCCTGGATGCTTTGGATCAGCATAATGTAACTTTATTTTCTATAGAGTCTTGAAATATCTGCAGAATATGAACATTGCAACATCCAAATTGCCTGCTGTATGTGGAAACCTCCTGTAGATAGAGGTCATGTCAGACCACATGTTTAGATTTGTGGCTTTGAAAATATGGTCCTAGGTTTTCCAGTGCTGACCAAATCCACCTGGATACTCTGTTCCCAGTCAGCGCAGAACTGAAAGCAGGGGACTCTGGGGCCAATCCTGGATGGCAGGGTGAGCAGTGCTGGGGGTCGGTGCTTCTGGGCTGAGAGAACAGTGTCTACACAGAACCTAGGTAGAGAGTCAGTACCAGGAAGGACCAGTGAGAGGGAAAGGGCAAGTGTCCCAGCTTGTCTTAGTTTGATTTGCCAGGAGCAAAGTCCATCCCAAATTTGCTCAAAAAGTGAGGGTTTATTGGAAACCATCAGTCCTGAAGAAAGGGGGCATTCCGGTGCCCCACTAATAACATGACTCAAATGTCAGTGTCACACTGTCCCTGGTACCTACTTCAGATTTTGGAGAGGGAAGCTGATTGGCTTCACCTAGCCTGGGGACTGGCCTCTCTAGAGTCAGATGTTTGACTCTCTTCTAATCAGCCATGGCCATGGCCTGCACCCCTTGATAATTAGTGATGCTCTGTTTGGGCTGTGGGCCCAATCAGAAGAAGGGGGAAAGGGAGGAAAGGTGGGCATCCCTAGTTCATTATTTCTGGGAGAGAGGACTGGGACATAGCTGAGTCGGCACGGGACTGGCATTGGGGAAGGCAAACAATGGAAAGCAGACTTCAGAGAAAAGGGATTGCCTGGAAGATCAGGGGTAAGCCTGGCCCTTTAGGAAATGAGGGATAAGGTGAGGCTTGGTCACAGGAGCAAGACAAAAATAGGATTTATTTGAAATAGGATTCAAAGTGAGAGGGGTATTAGCATGAATGTCAGTTCTGATCTTAATTCTTCCTAAGTAGAGCCAGGTTGGTCCCTAAACTGGGTAGGGCTGAGTCAAAGGGATTCAGTCAGCCCTGGGTCTGGATAAGAAAGGAAAGCAGGGACACAGGGCTGGGCAGGACAGTGGAGATGTGAAATGATGGATCAGATGGGACTGGCCAGTGGGAACTGTTCCTGTGATCATTCAGTTAGCTGTAACCCATTGCTCAGAGATTATCTTGCTCATGGTCCATTTGATCTACCACATTGACGTGACTAGGCTCTAAGATACCAAAGCCTTCTTGATGCCACTAAAAGTGTCAGGCCAGGGCGCTAACCCGTGTTGGCTGGAAATCAGAAAGAACTAAAATGGAATGGATACTGTGCATCGGTGTGGAGCTCTTTAAAAGACTCTTCGAGAAGACCATATTGATCACCAAATTATTCCCCAAATTTTATTTTCATCTTCCTCAGCCAAAAAGGATATTAAAAAAAAAAACCCAAGAAGATATTAGGATAGCAGCAGGTGGTAAGACCAACACATGTTAGTTATAGTAATAGCTCACACCCTTTCTCCCTAATGTGCTGTCCTTCAGCAAACGGGGGATTGCTGTGAAATACATGGTAGTGAACCATTCGCTCTGATCTCTCTGGTTGTCGCTCCTCTCTCCAGTAAATGTGAGATTGTTTATGATTTCCAGAAGAGAGCTGTTACTCTCTGGTGGTTGAGAAGGGCTTTTTCTGTGGCCTCTCCTATCATGCCTAGGGACGGAGAAGAGCAGGCTGAGTTCTTCCGTTGTTTCCGCAGTGATGTAGGTACAGACTCAGAGGCTGTGCTCTCTGTTGGCAGCGGGGCTACCCATGTGGCTGTGGATCCCAAGCGAATTAGGTCATTTTCCTCTGGGTAGCTCTGTCTTCTAGACCCTTCCTCGTCTAAGTCTGATAATGCAACACTTGCAAGTTTTCTCCTTCTTCGGGAGCCAGTAAGGCTGTTTGCTAGATGTTTCTGCCTCTACCTTGCGGGGCCTCTCATGGTAGGGTAGAACCATATGGATAGCTCCATCCAGAGTTGTGAGTGGAAATGACATGTGCCGTTTCCAGGCTGGAGTATTTAGTTGTTGGTTGCAGGACCCAGATATTGAAGGCTCCATTAGCCTGGATCCCTTACTGATTATGATGATCAGAGCCCTCTCCTCACCTGAAATGGACATAGAATATGAGAATGGATTTCTTTGTTTTTAAGTTACTGAGATTTGTTGTTGTTGTTACAACATAACCTGGGTATCCTGACGGATACACTTTTATTTTTAAATAGGAATCAAATGCTATTATTATTTGTTATACAAAACCATTAAAAGTCATTTGTAAAAAAGAAATCACCCACAATTCTGCCACCTCAATAAGTTTATTTTTCAATGTTTTCCTCCAGGGTTTTTTGTTTGTTTGTTTGTTTGTATTTGTAATTTTTGCTTAGTTGTAGCATAGGTATGAATTCAATTTTGTATTTTTTTTTTTTTTTTAATTTAACTTTATCAGGGCACCTGGATGGCTCAGTCAGTTAAGTGTCCAACTCTTGATTTTGGCTCAAGTCATGATCTCAGGGTCGTGAGATCGAGCTCTGTGTCGGGCTCCACACTCAGTGTGGAGTCTGCTTGAGATTCTCTTTCCCTCCCCTCTGCCCTTCCCCCCCCTTACACACACACACACTCTCTCTCTAAATAAATAAAATATATATTTTTAAAGATTTTATTTATTTATTTGACAGAGAGATAGCAAGAGCAGGAACACAAGTAGGGGGAGAGGGAGAAGCAGGCTTCCCGCCAAGCCGGGAGCCCGATGTGGGACTCGATCCCAGGACCCTGGGATCATGACCTGAGCCACAGGCAGATGTTTAACGACTGAGCCACCCAGGTGCCCAATAAATAAAATATTTTTAAAAATTTAATTTTATCATGGCTTCATGATGATAAGAACCTTGACTGTTTTATTAATTACAATCTCTCTCCTTAGCACCTCATGCAACTCTAAGCACACAGTAGGTACCTAATACATAATGGTTGAATTACTTTCCTCTTAGCATGATGATTATTAGAAGACACCTTATGTATGAGCTGTCAGCAATTGCTGGCTATCGATTCAAAGCTCAGGTTTGTCTAGTGGCAGAGACATTTTTTAAAATAAGTTTTTGTTTTAATTTTTCTCTGACTAGCATTAGGTCCAAGCTCTTTTCCTGGTTCCCCTGCAAGTTCATAGTCTCCTTCTAGTGCCTGTTAACTCTGGTCCCCAGTCTTGGATGAAACCCTTTGGCCACTTGGAGAATCTCACACAGAATTTCAGAGTGGATGTGTGTCTTAAAGACTATACATGGTCTTTCTAATTTGATACATGAGCCCAGAGAAATCAAGGGTTTTCCTAAGGTCCTAGAGCCTCTTAAGCAAGGCTTTGATTGAAAGCAAGTTTCCTGACTACAAATCCACAGTTCATTTGAATGTTTCTTCTGGGTTCCAATTCCTGATCTTGGCCCCAGGGTAAGCTATTCCAGTTATGGGTTCCAAATATCTTAGCCCGAGTATCTTATAATGCCTAACTTCAGCTTGACTTCCTGATTTTTCCTCCCACCTTTTTTCTCCTTCTCTTCCTTATTTCTCCTGCTCCTCTTCCCATTTTCCTTCTTTCCCTCTTTCCTTCTCTTCCTCCTCCTTCTCCTCCTCTTCCTCCCTGACCAACTGAATGCCTGACTTAATTAACCCTGTAGGTCCTCATCAGGTTTTCTGCAGTTGCGAGATGTGTTTTGCCTTAAGTCCCCTTGCCTGGATTTGAGATGAGTTTTTATTACTGTTTCCCTTGAGAGAGTTCCAACCCCGCCCTAACTGAGTTGTCCACTTCTCCATTTTCAGAAGTTGGGAGTTTCCCGAAGAGGGTCCTGGTGCTTTCATTGTGCAACTTGGCCCTTTTTCTCTCTTGGTTCGTGGTCTACTTAACTTTCCTGCCTCCCATCTTAACTGGTCAAGTCAATGGCAAGGTGACTCACAGCAGCCCATCTCATTAACTGTGTCCTTAGGGCTTCCAGTATCTCCTATCTGCCCCCTCCCCCAACCCTACCCCCTGCTGCTCCTTTTTTGAGTGGGCTTTCAGTTCTTCCTCTGTTGCCCTCTGCCCACCTCAGTCTATTGAGCCCTGCTCCATTTCTCTCTTGTGAGATTACTCAGGTTTTGAGACCATGGACTTCATCAGATATCCAGGTTCAAATCCTTTTAACACATTTTATTCCCTGTGTAGTCTTATTGTTGGGAACTCACTCTCTCTGAGCTTCCATTTGTGATCTGCAAAAAAGAGATACTATTATTTCCACTCATAGTGTTACTGGGAATCTTAAATGAGATAATGCATGGGAATTATTTTGAAATATGCTGGCCCTTAATAGGTGTGCAAGACATGCTAGCTGTCACTCTTGCTCACACTTTTTTATCCCTGCACTTTATAGCTACACTTTCTCATCTCCCTTCCTCTAGATGGCAAAGATATAGGTTAGAGGTGTCAACATTATAGCTGTAGGCATGAAGAAAAGGCCTAGTTTGTTCCAGAGGGATGTGTAAATTTCAGAGAAAAAGAATCATTGGTTTGAATTCCAGTGCTTTTACTTGCTTGCTATTTGACCTTGGGCAAATTATTTTGCCTCTCTGATCCTTAACTGTTTTTATCTCTGCGATGGAAATAAGAATATATACCTTCCCCCAAAAGGCCACTGTGTGATGTGACACACACACACACACACACACACTCACTCCTACAGATGCATATACACAGTGACCAATAGACTATCAATACTCATTCCTGCCTCCCTTATAAACTTAACAAAAAGGGAACAATTTTGAGATTTGGTATGATTTAATGTACAGGGATAAGCACTTTTCCTCCTTCAGGGGAAATCTGAAAGAATTCATAAAAGCATGAGAATTAATTGAGACCCCTGTGTGCACTAGGTGCCAAGGCAGTGGTCCCTGACATTACCTGGGAGAAAGTTAAACCCTGGTGGCTCATCTGAAGTTTCAAGTCTCTGCAGCCCCCTAGTGGCCACTGATTGTAGCAGAAGATTCATCGTTCTTGACAGATTACTCCAATCAATTTGACTTTGGACAAGAATTATGTAGAGAATAATGCATGGAGTGAGGAGTGAAAGGGCCTACATTTGAGTCTTTTTAACATTTCAAATAGAAAATTATTCTTCCAGTGTGCATGCCAGTGAAATCTGATGAAAATCCAAACATATATGCCCCCATACTAGGAAAGCATTAACCAACATATCCTTTCCAAGTATTAACTTCCATACCCTTTCCTTCCTCTTCTCTTTCTCCACCAAGGTAGGAGCATTCTTTCTCTCCTTGGGTCAGATCATTCTTTTCCCTTAAATTTGTAAAGGCAGTGTACCCAGTTTGTGTTCCAGGGAGAAGCCAGTTACCTGTCAAATTAAGTGAGTTTCCAAACATACAGCAGGAAGCAAAATATTCCTGGAATTAAGTTTCTTTTGTTATTAGGTTTCCAGTTGCCATGCTCTAAGGAGCCTGGCCTGGGAGAGCAGAGGCCTGCTTGGCCACCACCTCCTGTGAGGCAAGGGACACATTACTGCAGCACTCTGCAGCTCAGTGAGAGAGATTCAACTCCACTCTGTGCTCTGATTCTATGAGGAAGCTTCTCTGTTGTCTTTCAGGCTGTGAGGTTCTCAAGGGAGGATCTTGCCTTATTTTTTGCTCTGACAGTTAGCACAAGACCTGACAATCAACCTTTGACAAGAAGGAATGGAGGGGATTTGTGTGAACCTAACACTATAGTTTTGTCTTTGGTCCTAGTGAACCACTTGTTATAAATACAGCCATTATCTGAGTTCTGTGTTGGCAGCTCAGGAGAGATGAAGGGAAAGAGAGACCAGAGGTACAGTAATGAACTCTTACTCTCAAGGCTGTGAGCAAGTGTTCGATCATTATTCCTTCCAGCTAAGTCACCCCTAGATCATCTTGGCCTGTTACTCATGGAGGGATAAGTAGAGCAGTATGAATAAGGGCACACGAGGGAGGGCCTGAGATGCACATATGACTATGTGACCCAAAGAAAATCAATTACCCTCTCGGCGACTCAGTTTGTCTCATCTCTAAAGCTGGAATTTAAAATATTTACTTTGAAGAGACTAAAGGAGGTGACACATATTCAAGCACCATTCTGAGAAAACGCAGGATGACTGACAGGTCTGAAATGTACTTGCTGTAGCTGAAGAACTCTTAGAGATCATCGTCACTCTACCCCCACGCTGCTAACTTTTCTCGTGTAGATGGTGGGTTCCCAGGAATGCGTTTAAATAATGGAAGGGTCAGAGAAGATTCTGTCTCAGGGCCCTAATCCAAGCTGTTCTCGGATTTGGCAATGTCGTGCTGCCTCTCCTCCCACTCCTCCCTTCCCTCGCCTCCACTTTTATTCCAGAACCAGCTTTTCTGAAGTCGGACCCGTTTAATCTCTTAAATGCATAATTAGGGAGAGTGCTTGATTGCAAAGGCCTCTTCCAGTCCTCCCATTTATCCAAAACACGCTCCTGTTCACATAGCAGAGAAATAGGGCAGGGAATCTGGAGGAAGGGGAGAGGGATGGAGGGAGGGCGGGGCGGGCCCTGTGCTTTTCTCAATGAATGCCGAGGCCTCTGCAGATTTGCATAGGATCCTGTCTCGCCGCGCCATTGGTTGGCGGGTGCGAGCAGGGCGGGGCGGGCCTGCGTGAGCCTGGCCGCGGCTCAGAGTTGGCAGTCGAGCTCCGCCCCCGCCGCGGCCCCGCCCCCTCCCGGCGCGAGCTCGCGATTCCACCAGCTGCAAGTGGCGGGCGCCCAGGCAGATGCGATCCAGCGGCTCCGGGGGCGGCAGCGGAGGTAGCAGCTGGCACATCCCATCGCTGCTGTCCGGAGGGTCGCACAGCACAGAGGCGCCTTTCGGCCGCCCTCTGCTCAGCCACCCGAAGCCGGGGCGGTGGGGGGCGCGGCTGCCGGTGGGTGAGGAGGGGGCAGCAAGATTTCAGGCTCTCTTGCCCAGAATGCTTTCATTCGGCTGCTGCTGCCGGGGCCGCTTCGGTGCCTGAGAAGTCTGAGCAGACGAGGCGCGGGAGAGCAAGGACGCTGCAAACTTGGCACGGCGGCGGCCTGAGCCTCCGCTTCACAGCGCGGGGGCTCGATTCAAGCCCAGAAGTTCAGCGAGCAGTGCAATCCGCAGACTTCCCGCTGCGGAGGGTTGCAGGAGGGTGCGCGAGAAAGCAACCCCTGCCCCCGGTTTTCCCCTACACTAAAGGAGAGGAGCTCAGAAGCCGAGAGGAGCGCCATCTGTTCCCAGCTGGAAAGTTGCGGAGGATTGGAGGCTGCTGGAGAGCAGATAGACCACAGCTCAAGCCGCGGGGGGCAGGAGAGGACGGACCCCATTGCCGCCTCCCTTCAACCATAGTAGTTTCTCTTGTTCCGGGGCGCAGCAAGCTACAGACGAAGGCGCGGCGCTCGTCGCGGCGCTCCAGAGGCACAGGCGCGGCGCTCCAGAGGCACAGGGTCCCAGCTGCTGAGCCTGAGGCGCTCAGGGTCTCTTGACACGCCCCTGAGCTTCTAGCCCCATTTTATTGAGATTCCTGCTTGCCTCCTTGCAGTTGGAGGAAAGCGAGAGAATCGAGTGCACGCATAATCCCGCATAGATCAGGTGGAAGGAGCCGTTCAGGACTAAGGACTATTTGGAGACCCTTCTCATTTGAGGGGAAGTGAAGGGCGAGGCTGGATCCCAGAGAGTGGGAAGACTAGTATAAACAGTGCTTCTCTGACGGGATGGGATCCTTAGGGCTCCTAGGGCTGCTGCTGCCGCTGCTTTCAGTGGCAGCCTCGGGCTCAGGGACCGGGACAGAAACCGGGACCGGGACCGGCCAGCTAGTGGGCTCAGCCGCCGTGGGGCCGGCTCTGCAGCCTCGGGAGCCGCTCAGCTACTCACGTCTGCAGAGGAAGAGCCTGGCGGTGGACTTTGTGGTGCCCTCGCTCTTCCGCGTCTATGCCCGGGACCTGCTGCTGCCGCCTTCGTCCTCGTTGGAGCCGAGGGCTGGCCAGACGGAAGCGCGCGGCTCGCTGGCTCTGGACTGTGCCCCACTACTTCGGCTGGTGGGGCCACCGCCCGGGGTCTCCTGGACAGAAGGCTTCAGCTCGCCAGCTCCTGCCCAGGCACGGACGCTGACCAGGGTGCTGAAGGGCGGCTCGGTTCGCAAGCTCCGGCGCGCCAAGCAGCTGGTCCTGGAGCTGGGAGAGGAGGCGATCCTTGAGGGCTGCGTCGGGCCCCCAGAGGAGGCGACTGCGGGACTGCTCCAGTTCAACCTCAGCGAGCTGTTCAGCTGGTGGATTCGCCACGGCGAAGGGCGGCTGAGGATCCGCCTGATGCCGGAGAAGAAGGCTTCCGAAGTGGGCAGAGAGGGAAGGCTGTCCGCAGCGATCCGTGCCTCCCAGCCCCGCCTTCTCTTCCAGATCTTGGGGACCGGTGAGCAGCTCCCGCCTGAACATGTCGGGATTTGTATTTTTAGACACATCAATTTGCAACCACTATCAACTAATTCCTGTTTCCAAAACCCCAGCCTCTTGTTCTTAGCTCTTTTCCTCCTTCCGCAAACCTCCTCCCTCCCATTAGACCATATTTTCTTATTTTTTTCTTGAACACAATCACTCCCTGAGGGTTTTCCTTTCTCTCCAGCAACCAAGTTGGGAGAAAAGTTTTCTGTTCTTGGCAGAATGCCTCCATCGACTTACATGGGGTTCCAGCCAAAATTGGATGCACTTCTAATGGGGGCCTCTGGGATGGTTGAAACGCCCTTATTACTTTTGTATTCCAAGCTAAGCTCTAGCTCTCAAGACTGTTGTCCATCTTCCCTTCCCCTTGTTCCTCTTCCTGGCCATCACAGATATGGGCAATGTGGTACACTTTCTCAGAGAATGTAGACCTCTTCTTCATCTTGTTGAATCCTACCTAGCTGTCCCTTTCAAATGTTGGCTTACTTAGGGATTGCCTCTTCATTGATTCATTCTGCCCTCTTCCTCCAACCCCAGTGTGCTATCCACTCTCAGCCTCTTGTTTTTCCTCTCAGATGTTGTTGGGAGAGCCCCAGAGGAACTAAGGAACATGGGACAGGAGGGAGATGTGAAGAGAGGGAACAAAGTTGCTAAGATTGTCTCCCTTTGAGGTAGTCACAGTGAAGCCAGGAGAGACAGTAGTTGAATTCCCTTTCTTCTCCTGCCCCCCCTCCCCCAATTCTTAGCTTGAATGTCCACAGCAGCAGCTCTGGGTAACAGTCTCTAGCAGGCCTGTTTCACTGCAGATCTCTCTGCTGGAGACTCCTGAAATGAGGTTTCTGTTTCATTTACTCTCTCATTTTCTTCTCCTATTCACTGAGTTGGGGGTGTATGTGCAAGCACTTACTTCTAACTCTTCCCATAGTATTCTTCGACTGGAAAACCAGGTGGTTTTGAATGGATGTTTCTCTCCTAAGACCACTGGAGAACGGCTCAGTGAATAAAATATACCATGTAAATGAATGAGAAAGCACAGAAAAGAAATCATGCCTTTTAAAAGCCTACACTAATTCCATTGAGCAAACCCAGCATCTTTTGTGTCATTCTCATCATCAGAAATAAATGAAATTTTTATGCTCCACTGGTTACTAATGTCTAGTATTAATTGGATGGAGAACACTGAAAAGAGCCCACTGTAGAACTACAAGTATCTGCCATGCTTGTCCCAGCACACACATATACTCCCACACACACCCAGTACTCTCCTGCAGCGGGGATATTTAGAAGCTGAGGTCCTTCAGTCATTGCGCACACACACACAAAACATACTGGTATGTGGTCCCCAAGGAAAAAAGAGTCTGGATGCATATTTCAGCATTAGCATTGGTGGCAATGGCACCTAAAATGACCCCTTTGTGTTCAGTGCTGGAATTTTGTTAAGAGGCAGAATTTATAGTAAGAGGCAGGGTCTGATGAGTTTGATGGTGCCTTCTGTGAACTGAGATAGGAGACCAATACTGTTGTCTCACCACAGATACTTTTGTGAAGAACAGCTGTGCTTTAATGTCAGCCTGGCTTCTGTGGTTTATACCTGCAACATTCTCTTCTAGTGCCTAATGTATTTGTAATGGATATAAAAATGACTTCTCTGGGAATGTGGATTTTCTTCTCCTTTCATGTCCATGATCATCTCTGGAGCTTTCCTGTCACCTCTCGTGACTATAGGCCCAGCAGTCTATATCAGCTATTGTGAGATGTGGGCGACAGATAAAAGGGGTCCTTTCCGTAGCCCCGAACTTGCCTACTATCAACAGGCAGGTTGCGTGAAGTTGTCAGTGGGTGTCTCTGAAGAGTCACATGCTTGGTGCTTTTGAAGAATATACTCTAGTCAAGCCTTAGGTAGGAGTTGAAGCTGCTGAGCAGGGGAGTTTCACGTAGAGAGGAGTGTGCTTCATTCAAGAGCTGTTCTGCTGCTGACAGTAGGGAAGACTGTGAGCGTCCCAAGTCCTCCCTCAGCATCGTAGTCCATTTGGCAGTTGGACCAAGCCTTATGCATCATTTGACACATCTAGCAATGCTGTTTTCCGAAAGAGCCAGGATTCTGTCATTAAAAGGCTAGAAATTTTGGCCAAGCGTTTTTCAGCAGCGTTGGGATCAAATGATTATTGATGGGATCAAATAAGACACTAAGTGTAACTGGATGAGCTCTCCATGACCTCCAGAGAGACAGACAGTTTATTGAAAAGCACTTCGGGCCTTGTGGTGATCACACTTGGAACAGGCTGGGCTCTCTTGCTCTGAGGCATATGCTGTTTTCAGTTAGGTGGCTGGCCGTGCAGGACAAGCCTCTTGCCTTACCACTGCCTCCTCAGCCTCATTCAGATACGGTTTCCACTGCAGACCTTCCCATGGAGGGAGTGGACACACGCTGCTATCTCATGTTTCATGTTTGGGGCAACATATATCATGTGGTTCCATTCACTTTCCTGTATGAAAATTCAAGCTTAGCTTCTCACACTTGGATTGATTTTTCTATTTATTGCATTTGAGGAAATGGGTTTATTCTTCTTATATAGACTCGTGTTGTAGAAAAGACATTTAACTCCTCTGTGAACTAGGATCTTCAAGTATACAAAAGAAAATAGGCACAATTCAGCTTATTTCTCCCTGCTTCTGCGCAAATGACCGGTGGTCTGGCCTAGAGGGGCACAGGCATGCTAATGGGGCTAACTGTGAGGAGGGGACAGGAGAGGAAGTGTGTTCTGCCTGTTCCCCTTGTGGTGAGTGGCCTACAGCCACCCATTTGTCTCAGACTGAAGATAGCTTTCTGAATCTGAACAGGACCGTGACTAGGGATGTGATCGAAATGGAAACGCACCCAGTCAGGATAAAGCAGTAACTTTGTATTGTTTGTCGTTTGGGATATCTGAGAGGATGAAAGGATGTCTGAGAGGCCTCATAATGCATGACATGCAATGTTTTTTCTTCCTGGGTTGCTTTGAATTCATAAATGGGATCAGTATTTCAAAGTACTCATTCATGGAGAGTAGAAGGGGTAAAAGGGTAGAAAGGCCATTGCTGAGACTGTATGAATTTTGGGGCATCATTCTGGGATAGTCCAAACCTCAGAAAAGATGTCTGCCACATTGCTCACAGCCCCACTTTGTAACCTGTTTTGTGGATGTTTTGACATCTTGCTTCTGCCATCCCCCAGGCAAAGGCCTAGAGGATATTGACTTGTGGGATAGGAGGGCCTGTTTCTCTATAAGCAGCCCCCTCTCACTCCAGGAAAGGGGATATATGACTGGGGATTTTACATGTACTTTGGAGAGGCCTGAGAAACTTAAAGTAGAGGTATGCAATGCAATACACCTGACCCTTGACCTCACACGTCTTTCAGTCTCTCCCGATTTTATTTCTGGAGAGGGCAAAGAGAGCCAAGGAAGATAGAAAGGAAATTAGAGCTCCCAGAAGGGATATCAGTTATTGGAGGTGAATTGGGAGAGTTGGAACTAGTCCAGAGAAGAGCAGATTGCTGATTTAAGAGTTGAAGGGACTGATTTATGGTGAAAGATGGAAAGAATTAAATATATATGGCTGAGTGAAGTGGCAATGAAGGGAAAACCATGGTAACAATCTACAAATCTCTGAAGAGGGAGAGGCTGTGAAGGAGAGGAGTTATATAGTGTGGCCCATAGAAGTAACAAGATGAGACTTGCAGAAGGAAACTTCAGGGTGGATATCAGGGAAACCTTATTTTCTGAAATTGATATTTCTCTGACTATGGAATGGAATTCCAAAGGAGCAAAGAGTAAGGTGAAATGTGGGTCAGATAAGCCACAGCATTCATAATTAATCAGTTTTATATTTGGAAATGTTGAGAAGCCACAACAGGCAGGAGAGCTGGGATGGGGAACAGCAGCAGGGATCAGGATCTTTCAGGATTCAACTCTTAAGAGACTTTGGATGTTGATGTTTCCAGTAGGAAAAGACAAGAATTGCATATGTATCTTTGAAATTGGATAGGATGTACTTGCAGAGAAGATTGTTAGTGGAAAAAATATTTTGAAATTCTGGGTTTATTTATCTCTGCCCCCGGACTGACACAGAGTATTTCTTTGAGGTGCTGTCTGTCTATCCATTGGGGAGGAGGCCATACCCATAGAGATGCATCTGAGATGCATCTCTAATATGTGTGTCATCAAGCCATTGGGCAGGGCAGGAGATACCTAGGTCTTGAGAAGATGAGATCACTTCTAGATTTGGTGGACTGCTACTGGCTACTTGAAAACCCTTTGACATGCTGAGAATATATATATATATGGCTATTAGAGTGATGAAACTCATCTAAATCCATTTGATCTTTTCACAAATTTACAAAAGAAAAAGAAGGAAATCCCATGAGGGGTTTGTGTGCATGGTGTGGGAGGAAGGTATTACCATTAATAACACTGAATGCTTTTATAAGGAAGTGTGTCTTCTGAAGGACAAGGGCGACTGGCCCGCAGGTGGGAGAGGAAGAGAGGGAGAGTTGTGTCAGCAGAAGTGGTAGCTCCTGCCACTCTTAGGATTACTGCCTGATAACCTCACCTTGTGGGAATTTGCCCAGCCTGGTTCATAAAGGACATTTTGCCTTTCTCTATAACCATTACTAATGTCCTCTTACAGTTGTATGGGACTTTGTAATTTATAAAGAACTTTCAGATTTATTATTTTTTCCAATCTTACAGTAGGCAAGGCAAGTATTTTTCTTTTATAAATGGAATAACTGGAATCCAGCTATTGGATAAGACTTTTTTCAAGGTAAAAATTGGTAGACCTAGAAACCTTCTCTTATGTATTGAGAGGTTATGAGATGCTAGATGCTGTGCTAGGTCCTAAGACTACAGATCTTTTTGCCTTCAAATCAGGGCTCTTTTCACTAAAGGAATCATCTCAAGATGCAGATTATAAATAACAAAGACATGTAAATAGATGAAAAGCTTTACATTATCCTTGTCAGAAGGCCATGCAACAAATATTTGGTGTTTGATAGCCATGACTTGGAAGATTCTTTAAAATATTTTATTTTCTTAAAATCTTTGAGCCCCAGTTTCATCATTAGCAAAATAGTGATAGTAATAATTCCTATCTCAAGGTGTTGTCATGGAAATTAAATTAGAAGATACGTGTAAATCCGTAACCCAATGCCTGACATAATAAAGTGCGCCATCAATATGAACCATATGGTTTTTCCTAGCAGTGGCAACACCCCAGTGTCTGGTTGAGCAAGTTGTGTACTCTATAACTCCAAGAATTGCATATACATTTTAGTTTATTTAAATGGTGCCATCTGGAGTTATGCAGTCCCTATGTGTGGCCACATGTGGTGACCTTAGCAGCAGCATTTGTAATACTGTGGGCTCCCATGCAACTAACTTCTAATTCCTGAGATAAGAAGTGGGATCCAGTGGAAATGGGGAGAGTGACCAGGATGATAGTTTTTATTGTCTTACTCAGAAACATGGTTGAGGAGAATTGAGATGTGGTATTTACTTCATTTCTATTAAGTAGTATCTTCCAAGGTCTTTTGACCTTGGATTTGGTTCAAAGATTCAAGCACTATATTCACAATCCAGTTATTTTTTCTTCTACACAAAGAAAGCAAGCCTTAACTTTATGAAAATAGGAAGTCTAATAACGAAGAACAAGATAGAGGCATTAGAGAACAGTAGTTCTCAGATGGTGGATCTTTCTTAACTGAGAGCAATGTGTGTAGTTCAAGCCCCTCAGTGCCTAGAGAGGTGCTGGGCCACTGACCTCTGGTAATTTGTTATTATTAGCTGGAGCTGTGCCCTTTCCTTACATTTCTGGCTTCCCCATTCATTGTCAAGTGGAAGGCAGGAGAAAGATGGAAGGTGCCAACTGGTTGATGGACATGAGCCCAGTAAGAGCAATTAGACCTTTGAGATTCTGTGGAGACACATAGCCCAGGGACTTGAGTCCTCAGGAATGTGGCTCAACCTAAAAGAGGCTGTTAAGCATCCACATAGCATTTTATAGGTAGTATTTTTTATGAGCCATGGCTGAGCCGTTGCTTTCAAAAGATGCACATGGACATTATTTCTGCTTGGGAGTAGAGGGAGAATAGGATATTTTTGTGAGGATGGTTATAGGTCCAGAGGTTATGTGACAAGAGCTGCGAATAAACTTATCAAAGAGCCCTAGAGGTGTCTTCTTTCTTAGAGCCATTGTGTTGTCCTCCAGTCTAGGATGTGGCCAGTGTTTCTTATTCATATGGGCCAAGGTGTGAGGAAGGAGCAGTTTAAAAGAGTGTTGGCCTGGTAGGGAGGTAGGGAGCGGGTGGGAGGTATCTTAGTACCCTTCTTGCTGAGCCAGATTTCTCAAAACAACTTTTTTTTTTTTTAATTCAGTAAATTTTGTGATGAACTTTCCAGCTGGGCTGTTAGGAGCTTGGGTCCTTTCCCAGGAAAATTCTCTCAGATTCACTTGGTGAACATAGGCATTCCAGAATGTGGGAAGTCCCAGACTGGGCAGGAGGAGAGCTCTGTTGGGGCAGATGCATCCAACCACTTGGTTAATTAAGAGTCTCTGTGTCTTGGACATTATTTTTGTAATTACATAACAATAGGTGCATGGAGAGGTAGGCAGTGAGAATTCCCTGGAGTAAGGAAAAGGCTAAAGGGAAGATCTGAAAATAAAAACAAAGAAAATCCAAGCAAGCTTAGAGGAAATCAGGCAACTAGCCAGAGGAAATCAAAAGGAAACTTTAAACCATTGACTCTGTTTTTCCTCTTATTTATCTTTTATTCGGTTTTCATTGGAATATGGTTCATGAGGGTGGGCATGGGCAGGTCTCCTTTATAGATCCTTTCCACATTTTCAGCCCAGGTAATTAAAGTAAGTGTTCTGTGGTGGAGGGAACACTAGATTAAGAGCTAGAAGACTTAGATTCTATTATGACACTGGCTTTTTATTAGCTTTGACATCTTGTGCAACTTCCTTAAACTTGTTGAGCCTCTGGGGCTTTTTCCTAAAGGAGAAAATACAGAACTTGTCTTGAGTACCTCATGGAGTCTTTGTGAGCATTATATAAAATAACCTACTTGGAAGATTCTAGTCTGGATTATTCAGAAATAAATATATAAGGCCATAGAAGGATGAATGTGTACAAGATCATAAAAAGTGCTGAGATTCTACTTTATCAATTCATAATTTCAACCAACCCTTGGCATTAGGGAGCAGCTCCCAGATTTTGAGGCAGGTGTTGGGCTTCATTTAAGAGCTCAGTAGCCCTGAAAAGGGGTTATGTGGCCACTTTCCACGGTTTCTCAAAATGAGATCCTTTCATTGAAGTAATTTTGCTCAATTCCAGACTTTTCTGGAAATGAATCTCTGGTTGTGGGACATAAGAACTTGCATTTTAACATCAGAAAATTATTTTTTAATTGAATGATGACAAATACAATGAAGTACATTGAATGTATTAATCTCATGTATAGCTTGATTATAATTCACATATGCAGCTTCCATATAATCACCACCCAGATAAAGATTCAGAACATTTCTAGCATCCCAGGAAGTTCCTGTTTAAGCCATTGTGTGGACATATGTTGTCGTTTGTCTTAAATTGATTTTGGAATTGCTGAATTATATGGTAAGTGTATGTTTAACTTTATAAGGAATTGACAAACTGTTTTTACAAGCAGTTATACCACTTTATACTCCCACCAGTAATGTATGAGAATCCTTGAGAATACTTGATATTGTCAGCTTGTGGTGGTATATTGTTGTGGTTTTAATGTATACTTCGTTTTGTGTTGGTTATCTAATATTGCATAGGAAATTAGCTAGAAAATTAGTGGTTCAAAATAGTAATAACAATTTATCTTTTATAGTTCCTATGAGTTAGGAATTTGGGAATAGTTTGACTAGGTGTTTTTTTGCTTGGAGTCTCCCGTGAGATAGCAGTCAGATGTCAGCCAAGGATGCAGCCATCTTAAATCTTGACTGGAGCTGCAGGATCTACTTGCATGGTACCTTGCTCACAAGGCTAGCAAACTGATGCCGGCTAGTGGTGAGAGGTCCCATTGCTTCTCCAGGTATTCCTGTCTATAGGGCTGCTGGAGCATCCTTGTAACCTGGTGTCTAGCTTCCCTGAGAGTGAGCATCCACTGAGATAATATCTTTTTTGGGGGTAAATATTATGAATCACAGTGTTTGATTTTCAAATGTTGAATTAGCTTCATATTCTCAGAATAAACCCCACATGGTCATGATGTATTATCTTTTTGTGTATTGCTGGATCAGCTCACTAATACCTCGTTGACAATTTCTGCATCTGTGTTCAGGGAGATTATTGGTCTGTAGTTTTCTTGTCTCTGACAGGCTTTAGGGTGTGGGTAATGCTGGGTTCATAAAATGAGTTGTGAAATGCTTCCTCTTCTATTTTTCCTGGAAGAGAATTGTAATTTTTTCTTTCTTGAATTTTTGTTTAATAGAATTTGCCAGTGAGGACTTCTTGGCCTGGTATAGTCATTGTTGGGAAGTTTTAAATTACTAATTATATTTATTTAATAATAATGATTATAGGATTATTCAGATTATCTATTTCTTTTTGAATGAACTTTAGTAGTTTGTATCTGTCAGAAAATTGGTTCATCTATATTGCTGAATTAATGCAAGTTAAATTGTTCATAATATCCCCCTATAATTTTTTATGTCTGTAATGTCAGTAGTGATGTCCCCTCTTTCATACTTGATATTGGTAATTTACATCATCTCTCTCTTTTCTTTGTGGTCATTCTGGCTAGAAGCTTTCCAATTTTATTGACTTTTAAAAAAAAATTTTTTTTTTGTGATACTGATTTCTTCTGTTATCATTATGTATTTCATTTTCATTGATTTCTGCTCTTATTTTATTATCTTTTCTTCATTTGCCTTAGGTTTAAATTGTTCTTTCCGTTTCTAGTTTCTTATGGTGAAAACTTAGATCATTGATTTGAGACCTTTATCCTTTTTCTATTATAAGTATGTAATGGAAAAGTTCTCTCTAATAACTCGGTTTAGCAACATCATATAAATTTTAATATGTTGTAATGAAATTTACCTTCTATTCAATTAAAATACTTAAAAATTTTCCATTTGGTGTTCTTTTCACTCATGGTTTTATATGTGTTTTTTATTTCTGAATATTTGGGGATTTCCCAGATATCTTTCTCTTACTGATTTCTAGTTTAATTCTGATATAGTCTGAGAACATACTTGGTTTGATTTTAGTTATTTAAAATTTGTTCAGGTTTGTTTTATGCCTCAGAATATGGTGTATCTTGCTGAATGTTCCATGTTCCATGCTTCAAAAGAACATTTTCTGTTATTATTTGGTGGGGTATTCAGTTGATGTCAGATCAATTTGGTTAATAGAGTTGCTCAGATCTTTTGTACCCTTACTTATTTTTTTCTGTTTGCTATTTGCATTACCACTAGAGGATTCCTAAAGTCTCCAAGTTTTGTTTTATCTACTTCTTTTAATTCTATCATTTTTTATTTCATGTATTTTTATTATATTCAATTAGCCAACATATAATACATCATTAGTTTTTGATGTAGTGTTCAGTGATTCATTAGTTGAGTATAACACCCAGTGCTCATCATCACACTTGCACTCCTTAATACCTGTCACTCAGTTATCCCATCCCCCCACCGCCCTTCCTTCTGTGACCCTCGGTTTGTTTCCTGGATTCCAGAGTCTTTCATGGTTTGTCTCCCTGTCTGATTTCTTCCCCTTCAGTTTTCCCTCCCCCTGTGGTCCTCCGTGCTATTCCTTATGTTTCACATGAGTGAAACCATATGATAATTGTCTTTCACTGCTTGACTTATTTCACTTAGTATAATCCCCTCCAGTTCCATCCATGTCAATGCAAATGGTGGGTATTCATCCTTTCTGATGGCTGAGTAATATTCCATTGTATATATGAACCACATCTTCTTTATCCATTCATCTGTTGAAGGGCATCTCAGCTCCTTCCACAGTTTGGCTACTGCAATGAACATTGGGGTTCATGTGCCTCTTCTTTTCACTACATCTGTATCTTTGGGGTAAATACCTAGTGGTGCAATTGCTGGGTCATAGGGTAGCTCTGTTTTTAACACCTTGAGGAACCTCCATACTGTTTTCCAGAGTAGCTGTACCGGCTTGCATTCCTACCAACAGTGCACGAGGGTTCCCCTTTCTCCACATCCTCGCCAACACTTGTTTCCTGCCTTGTTAATTTTTGCCTTTCTAACTGGTGTAAGGTGATTATCTCATTGTGGTTTTGATTTGTATTTCCCTGATGGCTTTCATGTGTCTGTTAGCCATTTGTATGTCTTCTTTGGAGAAGTGTCTGCTCATGTCTTCTCCTCATTTTTTGACTGGATTATTTGTTTTTTGAGTTTTGAGTTTGAGAAGTTCTTTATTAGGTGCCTACACATTTAGGATTGACTCATTTCTTGATGATTTGACTCCTTTATTATTGTGTAATATGTCTTTTTATCCCTGGTGGTATTCATATTTTGAAATTTATTTTGATTGATATTAATATAGCCTCTTAGGTTTCTTTTTTTTCTTTTTTTTTTTTTTTAAGATTTTATTTATTTATTTGACAGAGAGAGACACAGCGAGAGAGGGAACACAAGCAGGGGGAGTGGGAGAGGGAGAAGCAGGCTCCCCGCAGAGCAGGGAGCCCGATGCGGGACTCGATCCCAGGACCCTGGGATCATGACCTGAGCTGAAGGCAGTCGCTTAACCAACTGAGCCACCCAGGCGCCCCAGGTTTCTTTTGATTATTGCTTATGTGGTATCTGTTCCATTCTCTTACTTTTAATTTATATCTTTATATTTACAGTGAGTTCCTTATAGAAAACATATTGTTGGATATTGTGTGATTTTTAAAAATTTAATCTTATAGTCTTTGTCTTTCATTTGGTCTTTTAGGCCACTTGTACTTCATGTTATATTTGATATGGTTGGATTTAGATGTATCATTTTGTTTTTGTTTGTTTGTTTCCCTGTTTTTGGTTCTTCTGTTTTTCCTTTCTTGACATCTTTTAGGTTATTTGAATATTTTTTAGTATTTCAGTTTTAATTTATCTATTGGTTTTTTGGCTTTATCTTTGTATTATTATTTTAGTGGTTGCTCTAGACATTACACATATATGTTATATTTGTATATATATGTATGTTATAGTTATATATGTGTATATATATATACACCTACATATCATATATATTTATATGTAAACTCTAGCAGTCTACTTCAAGTTGACATTTTAGTACTTCAAGTAAAATATAGACCCTTATAATCATATAGGTCCCTTTACCCTCCACCTTTGTTATAGTTCTATGTGCTATATCTACATAATTAAAAACTCTGCGAGTGTGTATGTGTATATATATATATATATATATATATATATACACTCATACACACACACATGTACATAGCTTTTAGCAGTTATACATATTATACATAATTTAAGAGGAGAAAACTAGTCCTTTATATTTACCCAGATACATAACATTTTTCTTACTCTTCCTTGTTTTCTGAAGTTCCAGTTTCCCTATTTAATCATTTTCCTAAAGAACTCCCTTTTTCATTTCTTTTAGAGCATTTCTGCTGGTAACAAATTAGCTTAGTTTTCCTTTATCTGAATTTGGGTTGACAAGTCTTTTCTTTTTACACTTTAAGAACGCTGTTCCTCTGTCCTTCATAGCTTCTGATAAGCATTCTGCCATTAAATTGTTCTTCCCTATATGTAGCTGTTTTCAAGATTTTTCCTTTGTCTTTAGTTTTCAGAAGTTTGATAATTTGACTATTTGATTATGATGAATCTGTGCATAGTTTGCCGTCTGTTGAGATTCTTGAATCTGTAAGTTTACATCTTTTATGAAATCTGGTTAGTTTTCAGCCATTATTTCCTCATTTTTTTTGCACTAATACCTTTCTCCCCTCCTCTGGGACTCCAGTTGCACAACTTTTAGATCTTTTGCTACTGTCTCACATTCTCTCAAAACTCTTCTAATTTCTTTTTTCAACTTTTTTCTCTCTGTTCTGCAGATTGGACAGGTTCTGAGATCTATCTTTGAGTTTACTGACTCTTCCTCTGTTTTCATTTTGCTATAGTTTTTATTTTATTTTTTATTTATTTTTATTATGTTAATCCCCATACATTACATCATTAGTTTTAGATGTAGTGTTCCATGATTCATTGTTTGTGCATAACACCCAGTGCTCCATGTAGAACGTGCCCTCTTTAATACTCATCACCAGGCTAACCCATCCTCCCACACCCCTCCCCTCTAGAACCCTCAGTTTGTTTTTCAGAGTCCATCGTCTCTCATGGTTCATCTCCCCTTCCGATTTCCCCCCCTTCATTCTTCCCCTCCAGCTATCTTCTTCTTCTTTTCTTTTTTAACATATAATGTATTATTTGTTTCAGAGGTACAGATCTGTGATTCAACAGCCTTGCACAATTCACAGTGCTCACCATAGCACATACCCTCCCCAGTGTCTATCACCCAGCCACCCCATCCTTCCCACCCTCCACTTTGCTATAATTTTTAATATTAGATGTTGTATTTTTCAGTTAAAATTTTCTATTTTTTTATTTTTATTTTTTAAAGATTTTATTTGAGAGAGAGAGAGCATGAGCAGGGGGGAGGGGCAGAGGGAGAAGCAGACTCCCTGCTGAGCAGTGAGCCCAATGTGGGGCTCGATCCCAGGACACTGGGATCATGACCTGAGCCGAAGGCTAATGCTTAACTGACTGAGCCACCCAGGTGCCCCAAATTTTCCGTTTTTAAAAATAATTTCTATTTCCCTACTTAGAACTACCTTTTCATCAATTTTCCAGAATGTTTACTTTTCCCTCTGGGAACACAGTTATAACAGATAGCTTCTTTAAAGTCTTTGATCACTTCAACATCTGGATTGTCTTGTTATTGGCATTTGTTGATTATCTTTACCTTTACGAATTGGCCGAATAATAATTATGGCTGAATAATATTTCATTGCATATCTGGACCACATTTTCTTTATGCATTCATCAGTCAGTGGACATTTGGGCTTTCTCCATAGTTATTCAGCCATCAAAAAGAATGAAGTCGGGCGCCTGGGTGGCTCAGTTGGTTAAGTGACTGCCTTCGGCTCAGGTCATGATCCTGGAGTCCCGGGATCGAGTCCCGCATCGGGCTCCCTGCTCGGCAGGGAGTCTGCTTCTCCCTCTGACCCTCCTCCCTCTCATGCTCTCTGTATCTCATTCTCTCTGTCTCAAAAAAAAAAAAAAAAAAAAAGAATGAGTCTTGCCATTTGCAATGATATGAATGGAGCTAGAGTGTATTATGCTAAGTGAGATAAGTCAGTCAGAGAAAGACAAATACCATATGATCTCACTCACATGTGGAATTTAAGAAACAGAACCGATGAACATATGGGAAGGGGGGAAAAGAAAAAGAGGCGAGAAGTAAACAAGCCATAAGTGGCTCTTAACTATAGAGAACAAACTGAGGGTTGATGGAGACAGGTGGGCGGGGGATGGGCTAGATGGGTATTAAGGAGGGCACTTGTGATGAGCACTGGGTGTTATATGTAAGTGATGAATCACTGAATTCTACTCCTGAAACCAATATTGCACTGTATGGTAACTAACAAAATTTAAATAAAAAACCCAATTGGTCATCTGTTTTATTTTGTTTTGCTATTGTATATTGAGTAATTTTACATCATATCCATGATGGAGCATCATGTTGTTTGGTCTGAGACCTGGGTGTATTTTTTTTTAAGATTTTATTTATTTATTTGACAGACAGCGAGAGAGGGAACACTGCTGGGGGAGTGGGAGAGGGAGAAGCAGGCTCCCTGCTGAGCAGGGAGCCCGATGCGGGGCTCGATCCCAGGACCCTGGGATCATGACCTGAGCTGAAGGCAGACGTTTAACGACGTCTGGGTGTATTTTAAATCTCAGTTTTTTTCTTAAAGACTTTATTATGCTGCTTTGAGTCTGTCCATACATGTGTGCTCAGAGATGAGCTGGGCCCTAGGCCAGTTTCTTCACAGAATTAGCATATTTCTGTCTCTCCCCTCTGGAATTCTCCTTAAGCTCAGTTTTACCTCTCTGTACTGCTTCTGCATAGTGTGTGCAATGGGGGCTGTCCTTGGGCAAAATAGATAAAAGAGAAACGAATCAGGAATTCTGTCCATACTCCGGCCTGAAGTGCCCCCTTTTCCCAAGCCCCTGTCCTGAAAGATGTGGTTTCTAGTAGGTTCTCTAGTAGAGTTGGGGCTGCTGACATTGCCAGCCACACTGACTCTGCTGAGAGCTCACTATCATGAGATGAGCAGGAGTAAAAAGGAAGAAAAAACAAAGAAATAGAGATTTCCCTCCATACTCTCTGGATCACAAGGTTCCTTCTCCTGGCCAGAAAGAAGAGATTTCTGTGGCCATTTTACCTGTACCATCACCCCGGCTTAGCTGGGTGCCCACATTTGGTTCACAGATGCAAGAGAAAAGAGGTAAAAACAGAAAAGTTACCTCCATATGGATTGCTTTCCCAGATTTTGACTCTCTTCCTCAATATTCCTGGTTTTATTTATTTTTCATAGTCCCTTAATAGTTGTTTTTTGTATTTTGTCCAGAGTTCTTCATTGTAAGTAGGAGGATGAATAGAATTTAGTGGGCTTACTCCATCATGCTGCACTGTATGTCCCTCATTCCTTTTTGGAATCAGAGTTTCCGTCAACAATATTTTCCTTTCATTCCCTCTTTCCCATGTCAGGGTGTGCTAAATGCTTCCAGGCAGAAAATCAGGACAGTGCTAGGGCCTACCACTTTTATTTTCCTTCTCTCCTGTGCTACTGATTATCCCATGAAAACAGTTTTTTCATATATTTTGTCCAGTTTTACAGCTGTTTATTACTTTATCATGGCTGAAAGCCTATAAAATGAACTTTGAGATCACGGCCATGTTGGCTTATCTCCAGATACACCTTCTAGATTTGTGTGAGAGGTACTCACCAAGCAGAAATTAAACAAGGGAATCCTCTGTAGGAGAATCTATAAATTTGGACTTTTGCCTGAAGAAATGCTTATTTATTGGTTCACCTATTTCTTGTTTGTTTGTTTTACATTGAGTGCTTACCAAGTTGAATTGAGTACAGTCTGTTTCTCCCAGGAGTTCACAAACTAGCTGGGAGAGAAAAGGCAAACAAGGCGTGCTAATAAGTAACTCCAGGGAACGGCAGCACTTGATGCTGAAGAAAGGATGCAGATGGTTATAATGGTTCAGGGGAAGCTTGGAGATGTCAACTCCAGCTGGGGCGATTAGAGATAGTTTTGTTCTGTTCCTCCAGATCTCAAAAACCATTCCCTGAAAGGCTGATGAATTCTCCTTGCTCAGTGCATGGTAGAAGGTGTGAAGTTCCTCTAAAACAGGAAATTATAGCTCTGGAATTTTAGAAAGAATAAGTTTATTGCCTTTTGGCAGGGGGTCAGGTCAAAGGATATCTGCTGAGAATGATGGTTTTTCTTTTGGCAGAAGTGAGTTAGAAAAAACTTCCAGAAGTAGGTGATTTGAGAAACTGGGTCTTGGGGGGAGTATAGAATTAGAGAAAAGAAAAGGGCAAAAGACCTTATAAATTAGGGCGATAGCATAAAATAACAGCCAGAGGAGGAACAGAGAGAGACAGACAGACAGACACTGTGTGTGTGTGTGTGTGTGTGTGTGTGTGTGTGTGTAACAAAGTAGGTCTAGCCAGAGTGGAGAAGCCTAAGGAATCCTGGGGGTTGAGAGGCCGGGTGCTGAGTCAGGTAATCTGAGTTAGAGGAAGGTCTGGCTTATTGAATCAGGAATTTACATTTGATGCTGAAGAAATCAAAAAGTATTTAGTTTTTGAGTAGGGGAATGCATGTTGACTGCAGATTCTTCAAGAAATGTTGTTTGGTTGTGGGTCTCGGTCCTGGACTACACAGACAGTTGCATTGGAACCTTGAGAGGCTGTTGTACTGGCTCAGGAGTGAGGGACTCGGAGATGGGCCAAAAGATGCCCAGATATAAGGGGAACAAGAAGAAAGGAGTCAAAGGTCCAAGGGTTTGACCTGGGGGCCTCGCAGACTGGTGGTGTTACTGAAAAGAAGATAGTTGGGAAGAACATCTGGTTTGGCGGTGGGGGGAGTACCTGACAGATGACTGTTTCGTGGGTTTCCATCTGAAGATCAGGTTATTTGGAATGCATGTGAAGGTAGGAAACAGAAGCAGGACAGGTAAGAGGTCCAGGTGGAAGATATGGATGTGGGAACTGTTTATATGGACCTGGTGGTTTACTTCTTGAGAACAGATGCATTTTCCTGAGGAAGAAGAAAGAGGAAGAAAGCACACCTTGGATTTAGGAAAGTTCATAATTTGACAATGGAATGGAGTCAATGACATCACTAGAAAGAACTTATAAGAAGGAAGAGAGGCCACTGGATTGCAGTGTCATGGAAGCTAAGGGAGATGGATGTTCCAAAGATGGAGTGGAAAGGCCTTGTGTTTGTCCCAGAGCCTTCTGGAGAGCACGTAGAGGTAGAAGGAAGTTTATTGGGGGTGCTGAAGAAATCACAGCAAAATGTACTTATGTAGTTGTTCGGTTTGTGAAAGGAAGAAGAGAAGACCAAGAGAATGAAAAGTCAATGATGTTAGAAGGTTTAACAGAACGGGGAAAAGATGTGTGAAGGATGAACGTTCTTAATAAAATCAGGAGGGAAACCGCTGCAGAGAAAGGAGGTTTAAGGAACAGCAAGGGAAGGGGTAATTGCATAGCAAGAGCACTCACTCTAGGCAGTGTGGACTCTTCTCCCAGATTTGGATGCATTCCATCCAGGCTGTGGCTGCTTCTTAAAATAGAGTTTTTGCTGCCTTATCCTTTTAAGTCGTTCTGGGAGGTGGGGAATCACTATTTTATGAGGCTGCCCAGTGCTTGCTGGACAGAACTGTTGGGAAAATATTGGATAGTGGCTACATTCTACTCTGTAACTTAATACTAGTAACAACTACGACTGAACAGTTTTACATAGGTTACTCTATTTACTCTAACATGGCAAGGTTGATTTTAGTATTACTCCCATTTCCAGATATGTTGAGGTTCAGAGAGGTTAAGTAACCGGCCGTGGTCACATAGCTAGTAAGAGAAGGATCTAGTATTCGAGTCCCAGTCTGTTTAAGTGTGCACCTGTTATCTCTAGGTCTTCCTGCTCCTGCTTGTGGTTGTCATTCTGCCTCCATGTATTGTCTGTTCTCCAACATGAGGGCCCTTCAGATATATGAGGTCAGCTATCCCACATACCCTGGATAATTTCCTTTGTCTCCTCTTCTTTCTCTTTTTCCTCCTCTTTCTTGCTTTCTCTCTCTTTCTTTTTTTTTTTTTAATTGTTAATTCAACAGGTGGTTATTGAGGAGTTTCCGTGTGTCAATCACTGGGCTAGGTGCTGCGCAGACAGCATTGAACAAAACACACCAGCGCTTTGCCCTCACGGGGTTTACAGATTGGCGAGGCAGGCGTATTAAATGTGCAAATGAACACATAAATCTACAATAAGAAACAGTGAGGAGTGCTGTGAAGGAACGGGGCGTCTCTACCCCCCCCCCGCCGCCCCCTTGGCACCCTTTCTCATAAACTCTGATTTTCAGAGGCCTCGCCATCCTTGCTTCTTTCCTCCAGACTCCTCTCCTTTTAAGGGGTGGACTTCAAACGAGGCCAGGTTTCTACCACTGTGGTCTGATCTTGGAGCCCAGTGAGGGTCTTCACAGAGAAACCTTGTGTTGTTGCAGCTTCGAGGTAGGAATGGGCAGAACCACAGGCAGGAGGGACTAGAGAGAAAGAACACCTCTCCCTCTTCTGAGATAAGAAGACAGATGTGCAGAGGGCCAGGCAGAGGCAACGGACAAGGATGTAGAGCCCAGAAGTAGGGCCGATGGTCTCTAACCATTCCATGAAGTGTGACCTGAGGTCATGCTAAATAGATCACCACGCCATGCAATCCCTTCCATTCCACAAATCCTGCCTTTCCTTTCATGCTCCAGCCCCTCTTGTTACCCACACCTCCCTCCCTCCCCTCTCCCCTCTCCTCTGCTCCCTGCCCCTTCACTCCTTCTCTTCTTTCTTCCTTTCTTTTCTCCTTTCTCTTCTTTTTTCCTCTCCTCTACTCTCCCCTTTTCTTTTTCTCTCCCTCCCCTTTCCTTCCTTCCTTCATTCCTTCCTTCCTCCCTCCCTCCCTCCCTCCCTCCCTTCCTTCCTTCCATGCTTCCTCTTAGTATCAGTCTCAATATAATTGGAAGAGTCTAGTTGGAGAAAAATGTCAAAAAGTACAAATGCAGATTTAGTATATCTGACCTTTTTTCTTTTCAAAACAATAAATGCCAAATAGTTTAAAATGGCAGCCAGGATGGTTAGAGATTATTTATGTGCTTAAGTATTTAGGGAAGAAATGTAGTTCAAATTTAAGTGTAATTTATGTGAAGATTCTGACTGGTGAGAGTCCTAAGTACTTTTAAGGAACCAGTATAAGCAGTGATGTTTACATTTCAGACAACAGAAAATGTGAAAAATCAGAATAGAACGAAGTGGCAAATGATCCCTAATAGGTAATGAGGACATTTGATAACATCAAGGAAGTATTTTGCAACACATAATTGTGTTTGGGTTTTTCATATGGTGTGGTGGCATCCCAGAGAAAGACCCACAATCCACATGTCCTCTCCTTTGATGAAATACAAGATATTTTATATATGCAGGTTTGCCTGTATCACTTACCTATTTTACTGAAGACATTTTATTGTTAAAACAGAAGGAGGGAGAATTATCTTGCTCCAGCTGTGTAAATCCTGATAGAAGTATAATCCTCCAGCCTGGAGTGTAATTCTGTACTCAGTCTCATCCTCAATTATCATCAGAAGCAGCAGTGTCCTTTACAGAGTGGAGGCTCCTGAAAGGTTTTTTTTTTTCTTTTTTATAAAGAACTGTGAACATTAGTTAACCCATTTACTTCTGAAAAGAGACAACATTGCATTGTGTTAAGAAAATAGACTGTGGATTTTGCTCTCGGTTTGGTGCCCAGCTCCAGAACTTTACTATAGTTACAAAATCTTAAGGTAGTAAGACAATAACTTAATTTTCCTGCTCATCTATAAGGTAGAGGTTATTATAGCACTTGCTTTATAGGGTTCTCAGGAGGAGTAAATGAGATAATTAAAAAAAGTTTAGTATAGCACCTGGCATATGGTTAAAGCACTGAAAATATTATCCATTATCTTCACTTTTATTATTGTTGTTTTATTAATAAAGGGGCTTCCCCTGATTTTTTTTTTTTAATTTTATTTATTTACTTGACAGAGAGAGACACAGCGAGAGAGGGAACACAAGCAGGGGGAGCGAGAGAGGGAGAAGCAGGCTTCCCGCAGAGCGGGGAGCCGGATGCGGGGCTCGATCCCAGGACCCTGGGATCATGACCTGAGCTGAAGGCAGACGCTTAACGACTGAGCCACCCAGGTGCCCCCCCCCCCGATTTTTTTTTGTGGCTTCCTTTCCATGTCATCTTTGCTGAAATCTATACTCAAAATTAGAGTTTATCTTGTAGAAAATACAATTAAACAAATGAAAGGCCCCCCAAAAACCTTTACATATTATGGACAAAAGCAGCCTATTTGCTCAGAGCTAAAATCATCAGAAAGTCAGTGCCATCCCATTGTGTATTGCCTAAGAATTCCACATGGAAATAGCAAATCTTTTATTTATTTATTTTTTAATGTCAAAGAATTTTAATTAAGTCGTAAAGATTTCTAAACCCTTAAGATACTCATTATAAGATCTTTTACTTTCATAGCAGGAAAAGTCCTTATTTCAATAATTAACTATGAAGTTTGAAAAACTATAGTGTCAGTTGAGGCATGGAAGGAGGGAAGAGACTTCTGGACTAGGAATTGTGGGATTAGGTTTTCATCTTAGGATGTGCTGAGTTCTCCTGTTTGAACCTGGGCCAGTCACCTAAGCTTTCTGAGTCTTAGTTTCTGTCATATGACATAAGTGAGTTCTAATCTCTACTCTCCCTTTCATATTAAAATTGTGTGATTATAACCTATGTCCAGGCCTGGTGCTGAAGCTTTACTGGGAAGATGCTATTTCTATGAACAGATGCAGGGTCAGTTAGAATTTCACACAGCAGTAATAAGAAATGATAACCTTCTCTGATTCTTACACATTTGGTAACTAGCGGGTGATGACGAGAGCTGTTTACTTCTAACCGATATGCCTTAGAGACTATGATAAGATTAAAGAAATTTATTTTCATTTCTACCCAAAAGGAAAAGCCAAGTTATATTGGTTCTTTTCTGGATATATAGTGAACTCACCTAAGATGCTCTGTTCTGGTTTTCTGTTCTAATTATTACAGCTAGTCAGGGACCTGTGGACAGAGGCGATAGATAGATAGACCGATAAATTCTTATCTACCTACTTACCCACATACATGAAAACTATACTTCCTCTTCCTTATTTGGGTAGAGTTTAGGTTAGGGGTGGGATATTGTGATATGGGAGTACTTGACTCATCTATCTCAGTGTGAGGGACATGGGGGTACTCAGTAAATACTTGTTGAATCAACGAAGAAAGGAATAAGGAACGAGGAATAAAAATATGATATATGAAAATGGCTGCAGGACAAGCTCTTTCCATCTTTAATAACCACCTGCCACAGTGAACACAACGTGCCTTACAAGTTCACTTGCTCACTTTTTTTTTTTTTAAGATTTTATTTATTTATTTGAGAGAGAGAATGAGATAGAGAGCATGAGAGGGGGGAGGGTCAGAGAGAGAGGCAGACTCCCTGCTGATCAGGGAGCCCGACGTGGGACTCGATCCCGGGACTCCAGGATCATGACCTGAGCCGAAGGCAGTCGCTTAACCAACTGAGCCACCCAGGCGCCCCCACTTGCTCACTTCTTAATGGCTCATTGACTCTTTCCTTAACTTCAATTCTTGATCCAATAAATAATCATAGAGACCCGTTTTGTGTTCAGAACTTTGTAAAATTATAAACCACAATAATTACAAAATGTGATTCCTGACTTTAAAGAACTTATAAGACAAGAAATATAGATTTGGAGTCAAAAGTTGGGGATTCTGGACTTGACCCCAGCATCAGTTGGCTTCATGATCTTCATTTAAATGGTCTTGAGTCCTGCTGACATGCAGGGGATGATTCCAGCCTCAAGAATTGTTGAGAGGATCAAATAAGATTATATAGGTAGAATAGTGCTCTGTAAAATTGAAAGCACTATAAGCCTTACACCAGCTATTAGAAATAATACAAGAGGGTGTGGGCTTAAAGTCTAAGTGTACTGAGGCAAAGAACAGTGAGTAGGGGTGATGAGTATGGACTTCCTGACGAAACTGAGCCTTCATGCGTCCTGGAGGATGAGTAGGGTTTGGATAATCAAGATGAGAGGAGAGCATTCCAGACAGGGAGCATGGAGCATGGAGTGAGGGGTGCCAAACTCAGTCTGATTAAATCAACTAGTCTTCCTGGAGTACCTGATGTGAACGTCATGCTCTGCTGGGACTTCTCTGGAGAAGAGATTTTGTGTTGGAAGGTACAGTTGGATGGGCAGGATGGGATCCGGACATGACAGGAGGGCCTTGGAGAATACACAAGGGTATTTAATCTTCTCGTAGGAAGAACCAGGCAACTGTCAACAGGTCTTATCTGAATTTTAGGATGATGAAACTGGTAGAGGTGTGCAGTTCAGAGTAGAATGTGGGGACTGGAGTTGGTCATCTGGGGTGCAGTGCGGGGGATGGTTTGGAAAGTAGGATGGCAGAGAGAAGGATGACTGCAGAGAAACTTCACAGATCCTGTTGTCAGAGGCAGAAGAGGGATGAATCCAAGTTATTCTGGAACTTTCTGCCAGCAAGATTAGAGTATCTTTGATAGAAACGAAGAATTGGGGAAGGAAAGATTTGGGGAGGGAGAGTTGAGTTCCACTTGCACATGGGAAGCTGAGATAATAGCTGGTTCTAGGCAGCAACATCCTGTAGGCAATTGGAAATGTGGGACTAGAACTCCTATAAGAACTCAGGGCCAGGCATGGAGATTTGGGAATCATCAGCACAGAGAGTTCTCATAAATTATGCACTTTGCTTAGAACTTAATTTCATGTTTTTCAGAAGATAAGAGAAATGAAAAGCTTGCTGAATTATGGATTATGCAACTGTATTAAAAGCAATTCTCTCTTTCCCCCTCCCATCCGCCTCCCTGGTGATTTTGGTGTTCTGTTCTTCCCTCCGATTTACCCCCCCCAAATACTTTATAAACTGAGGGGCACCATAACGTCTCTTTCTGTCAGATCAGAAGATTGTCAATGAAGAGATTAAGGTGATCGGGAAGGTTCACCAGAAGATATAGTGATCCTCTTGGCACCCTCTCCAGTCCTTTGGAGATCAGACGGGTAGAAGGTTTCTCTAGAGGAAAGCAACCATTTATATTTATAGGAGGAAATGTTTAAAGAGCTAAATTCTCAGTTCCCTGGACAGCTCCGTTGTTTGATTTACAGCTTTTCTTAAGTAAAGCACTGATTCTCACCAAGAGACGAGCTGCTTGGCAGATAATGTGATCAGATGAAGTAGGGCTTTCAGAGCCGGTGGATGGGCTTGAAGCTGGGACTCCTTTGCTGACACCGAGCTTTCATTAGTGGTTTGAACTTAGCACAAACGGCAGGTGCAGCTCTCAGAAGTCGAATTTTCTTTAGTCTAATCCTCTTCTTCCTCCCCTTCAATGGGAAAATTTCCCCAGCAATTTACCTAGACGTTCTCAAGCATTATTACCTGGCACAGGGTATCAGACTTGACTTTAGATGAGGTAGTGATGGGGAGGGGACAGTTGGAGAAATAAGATGCAGGTGCTCACATTTATTGACCATTTATTATATGCTAGGCACTTTACAAACATTCTCTCATTAACCTTTACAGCCACAAAAGATGGGTATTTTAATCTCTTTCACAAATGAGACTCCTGGGGGTTATGTGACGTTGCCAGATCATAAGATGAGTAAGCGGCTGAACTGGGATTTGGTTCCCTGAACTGGGATTAGATTTCTAAGCCTGAAGGTTCCCTCCTTGTTCCAAGCTGTGCTTCCTTCCAATCCCTCGTAGAAGGAGAAAAATTATTTTTAAGAAAGACACTTGATTATAATTTTCCAGAAGCCTGTGGAGGAGGAAGGGAATCCAGTAATGCTCATCTCCATGTCCTCCTGAGCTGTCATTCATTCCCTTGTCCCTTTTTCCTTCCCGCCTGCTCTTCTGTTTTTTCGCTGCCTATCATTGTGGGAAGCCCCCTTTTCTTCTCACACCTTTCTCTTGGGATGTGCAGGTTAAAGGGATGAGGCAGTGTGAGGAGGCAGTCCAGCACCCAGTCTCTCATCTTTCAGGGCATCCTGTGCCCTTACTATTGACCTTCTGTGGAGCCTGGCTAAAAGCAGGTGGATATACAGTGTGGCTGCATTATAACTGCTGATTTTCATTTTGACTGTGGACAGACTTTGAGAGAAGTACCTACTCTGTACAAGGCACCACGCTGGTGCTAGAAAAAATTACTTTGAAGTGACTAAATTGGAATTTCCTTAGAATTAAGGAAAAAAAATTGTGCTACTCTTTTACATATTTAAGAACAATGGGCCAAGGAGAAAGGAGTGGGGAAGAAGGGAGGGGCAGGCAGCAACTTCGCTTAGAGGCTAACAAGTTCCTGGGGATGAAAGACAAGGACAGCTTGATGTGTGGCCCTGGCCACCGGTCCTGCTACAGGACGCGGCCACTGCTCGGTCCATGGCCCTTGTGGGTCCAGGCTTTCTATTTGGCAGCCTGTTTCCACTGACATCGTTCAAGTGGTCCTCCATGCAGACTCGCTAATCGCCTCGCCTTTTTCTCCTGCTCTGCAGTCTAATCCATGGATGAATGGATGTCAGCCTACCCTCAGGGTAGTTCTAGAGGTGCTTTCTGAGACATGCTAATCTGGGCAAACTGGGACATTGGAGAGGGCCAGTGCCCCCAGAGCATTCTCCAGTCAGTCAGTATGTGTTAACCACAGCCTTCTGGAGAAGCATTGCTACTAGTGAGGATGACAGGTCAGGAAGGGGCCGTGAGACAGTCCCCATAGCACGTGGCTCACAGCCATCATAGTCCATACACCATGCTGCAAGGGCCTCAGAGACGCTCTTTGTACCGTGAGCATGTTTCTTTTCATTGAGATCAGTTCAAGTGCTTTTGGCTACAAGTAATAAAGACCCAACTGAGAGTAGCTCAACAGTCTTATATAATAAGAGGTGTGGAGTTGGTGTGGCTCCAGGGTCGGTCAGTTCATAATTCATGGCGCAGGACAAAGTTAAGGACCCAGGCCCTTCCTGTCTTTCCACTCTGCCTCCTTCACACACAGCTGCAAGGGCCAAATGTTTGTTTTTTGCTCCTTCATAAGAAGAAGGAAACCTTTTACAAAGGCCCCTGGTGGAATTCCCGTGTTCCATTTGCTTGGGCTGCCACACATGACCATGCCTAAATCGAGAGGATATCCAGAGGGAAGAACACAGTTCATTTGTCTCAAACCCAAACGTACATCAGAACCTCTGGCACGGCTTATTAAAATAGACTCTACTGCCCACCCCCTGAGATTCTGGTTCAGCCGGTGTAGGGTAGGGCCTGAGAATTTGCATTTCTAACATCTCCTCTGTTGGTGCGGAGACCACTTGAGAACCATTGGCTTAAACCATTCATCAGTCGTCTCCCAGGTCTGGGGCAGTGCCCTTGACCTCCACAGATGCCCCAAACCTGACCACAGTTGAGCTTCTCTTAGCAAGAAGGGAGGGGGAATGCCTGCTGAGTGTCTCCAACATCATTGTTAATTTTGGGAGTTCTAGAAAGAGCAGACAGTTCCATATAAGGCTCTAAATTCCTTTTGGGTTGTATCCTGTAGGGGGCTTTCCCTTCACATGGGACAACCCAGGAGAGTGTCTGGATTGCAGATCCAACTCAGCTGAAGATAGGAGGAGTCTCACTATTGTTCTGGTACATAGGCTTGTGGATACCAAACATTTAGATTAACAGGCCACTGGAGTTGGTGATGGCAGCATCTTCTTCCCCCTTTCCCTCCTCCTCCTCTTCCTGCTCTTCTTCCCTTTCCTCCCTCACAAACTTCAGTGTCACATGAAACTTCCGCTTTTCAGAAGACTGAATTCTTCCTGACCCCGCAATGAGTGCAGTCAGAGCTTCCCACTTTGGGGACACACAGCTCCCGTGGCAGCAAAGGGCTTGAGGGCCTTCCAGCTGGAGGCTGAGCTGCACGGAATCAGCCATCAGGGAGCTCTGGGCTGTGGTTACCCCGAACACAACGCTCATTATTGATGCTAATTGAACTTGAAGTTAATGAAAAAGGATTATTTTAGAGGGCTTAAGTTGAGGCCAAAATTGTTATTACAGGTTAATTATTCTCCTTAAAAGGCACCATTACAGCCATGATTGTTTTTTATCAGCTTTTTCTCTGGTGCCAAAAGAGATTTCTTCGAAGGCAGATTCCTGATATAATTAGTCACCTCATCTAATTCTTAATCACCAATCATTTCTCTCCAGATAGAGGTTAATCAAAGGTAGATGAGTTGGATATTCTGCCTTAATTGCATTTGATCAGTTTCAAAGAAACCCTTTTCTCTTCCATTTTTGGTTAGGAATGTGGCCTTTCCTTGGTGCTTTTATTTATTTATTTATTTATTTATTTATTTATTTATTTATTTATTTATTTA